>NC_057797.1:662773604-663073604 GCF_018294505.1 Triticum aestivum | reverse complement strand
ACAACTTCACCGCCATCATCACCAACTCTTCCCCCCTCTATGCAGCGGTGTAACCTCTCTCTTACCCGCTATAATCTCTACTTAAACATGGTGCTCAACGCTATATATGATTTCCCAATGATGTACGGCTATCCTATGATGTTTGAGTAGATCTGTTTTGTCCTATGGGCTATTTGATGATCAAGATTGGTTTGAGTTGCATGTTTTATTGTTGGTGTTGTCCTATGGTGCTCTCTGTGTCGCGCAAGCATGAGGGATCCCCGCTATAGGGTGTTGCAATACGTTCATTATTCGCTTATAGTGGGTTGCGTGAGTGACTGAAACACAAACCCGAGTAAGGGGGTTGTTGCGTATGGGACAAAGAGGACTTGATGCTTTAATGCTATGGTTGGGTTTCACCTTAATGATCTTTAGTAGTTGTGGATGCTTGCTAGAGTTCCAATCATAAGTGCATATGATCCAAGTAGAGAAAGTATGTTAGCTTATGCCTCTCCCTCATATAAAATTGCAATAATGATTACCGGTCTAGTTATTAATTGCCTAGGGACAAATAACTTTCTCGTAATGACAAGCTCTCTACTAAAACTAACTTAGTTGTGTCTTTATCTAAACAGCCCCTACTTTTTATTTACTTAACCTTTATTATCTTGCAAACCTATCCAAAAACACCTACAAAGTACTTCTAGTTTCATACTTGTTCTAGGTAAAGCGAACGTCAAGCGTGCATAGAGTTGTATCGGTGGTCGATAGAACTTGAGGGAATATTTGTTCTGCCTTTAGCTCCTCATTGGGTTCGACACTCTTACTTATCGAAAATTGTTGTGATCCCCTATACTTGTGGGTTATCAGTATCTCAACGGTTAGCATGCATGATGGCATGATAAGGCGGATCATCATTTTAAAAGACTACTCTATTACAAGGCTATCACAAGCCCATAAGTTTGGAGCCAAAATGTTTTATGGAGAAGAGATCTTGCACCCTGGCCTGAGAACCGCATGGTTTATCATTGATTTCTTTCCTGGCTCCAGGTCATCCTGCGCTGGGTGACGTCCAGTAGACGCCGGTTAAGGCCTCGAATATGGCTTCATCATTGGTGACGTCCAATTGATGCCGGTTAAGGCCTCGAATATGGCTTCATCCTTTATAATAAGGGCAGAGTCAAGATCAGGGGCAAAGAGGTGCTTACACCTGGCAGGAACAAGGTTCATCACTTGATGAGTGGGCAGCTTAATCTTGTTGTTTTGATCATCATAAGCCGGCGTGTAGAGCTTCGGATTTAGTACTTCAATAAGCTACACGCCAGGTCGTATCTCCCTCACACACTTGTTAAAATCTTGCTCCTCAAAGGCTGACTTGTCATCTTTAAACTCAGGGCACCCGGTGGCAATTTCTTTCGGGTCCAGTTCTGTTGCCCATGCCTTGGCTCGACCTAGAGCAATGATAGCTCTTGCTCGGGCGGCTGACAGCTGACACTCTTCGATTTGAGCCGGTGCAGTTGAAAATTGTTCTAGTACAGTCTTGAGGAGTGTTGGGGGCTTCTTCCCACCTGACAGCAACGAGGCTGTGCAGAGCTCCGGTATACAGCTATTCGGTTAATGAGTACACTACCTTCAACTTCATCAGCATATTTTCACAAAGGCTGGCCTTCTGGAGCCTATTTACGTAAGACATAAGAGTTGCCACATGAATTAAAAGGATTCCATAGCATAAGTCGCCAGGAGAGTCAAAGCAATACAGAAGCCAATGATGCGAACGGGTATGAATCTTACCAAAGATGGCAGTTGTCATTTGAATGATATGTTGTTTTAAGCCAGATAACTCTTCTGTTACCGGCTTAAGAGCAGCTTCGGCGTCTTCAACCTTCTTGATTAAAGCAGCCTTATCAGTTTCCCAGCCGGCTCTCTTAGCATCAAATTCCATTTTTAACTTCTCTATTGCTTCTAATGAGGCCTTCAACTCTGACTTGGCCTTTGAAGTTTTGGATTGCTGCAGCTTTAAACTTTGCCTTAACTCGCCAACTTGTGACTCTTTCATGTTCAATTCTGCCTGGAATAGATACAAGCAAAGGTTACATAACAAGGAGAAAGTTTTGATCATACAATTCATTAAAAGTCCCAAGCACATTGCAAGCAGTGCACTTGGCACTCGGGGGCTAATGTAGGATGTTTTAAAGTTTCTTAAGACCCGGGATTGTCAGATTGGGCCGGCCCTTGGGGGCTACAGGTTTGGATTTCTCAAGTAATTGCAAGTCCTGGCTTAACTTGTCAGTTTAAGCTGGCCCATGGGGGCTACAGGTTTGGATTTCTTAAGTAATTGCAAGTCCTGGCTTAATTTGTCAGTTTAAGACCGGCTCTTGGAGGCTACATGTTTGGATTTATTCAAGTAATTACAAGTATCGGCTCAGCCTGTTAGTTTAAGCCAGCCCTTGATAAGGCTACAGATTATCAGGAAGCCCTAAGCATATTCGAAATTCTTTCTTATACTTAAGACTTGGCGGCTAGATAAGTACATATGGAAAGAGGTTCATAGCATACCTCATAGCTCTCCCTCATAAGGTTCACTAAGCCGGCCTCAAGGTCACGTCTAGTATGAAGGCGATTAAGATAACCAACATGGATGTCCCTAGCATTGAGAGCAGCATAAGTCTCTAGATCCAGTTTTGCTTTGCCTTTTTCCAAAGAATGAGCTTCTTCTTTGGCGTTGTGTTTAGCTAGGATAGTTGGATTCCCTGGTTCCGTGTAGCCTGTCCCGGTAATGAGAACATATTCAGTAGTCTTCTCAGGGCTTGACGGCTTGGGATTTGGTGGGTTATCATCGGCAACTGGTTTGATTTCAATACGGATTGATTCCAGAGTCGTCGGGTCAGTTTATGGTGGCGGGTCATTGACAGGACCGTCAAGATTTTGAGCTGAAGTTCCAGGGGCCTCGGCTATTTGTGTTTCCAGTTCAGCAGCCTTGGGATCTTTAGAAGACCCTCCCACTTTCTTCTTTTTGCCTGGTTTGGCTATGCTTCTACAATAAAGATGCAAGAGATCATAAGCATATATTGTCACAAATTATCTACGAGGCAAAGTGGCATGCTTACCCTTGGGCAACTTTGAGGACCGACATTGGAGTGCCTGAAGAGTTGCCAGCTGATGGAGGGATCCCCTGATAGTTTGAATCGAAAATATTAAGTGGTTGACGAAAAAGACCGGCTCTTGGAAAACTAGTTGTCGGGATATGAGGCACCTCATTTCGGCGCTTGCGAACCGGGGTATTCGGTAAGCGAGAGTTGAGGTCTTGTGAACCGTCACTACGGGTCATACGTCTAGAGTCATGTTGCTGCTTCTACAAAAGAAAAATGGGGTCCAAATAAGCAAGAGGATGAGAAATCTTACTTTCTGGATGACCCGCCATGTTTTCTTTCTTGGAAAAAGGTTTGAGTCGGAGGAGACAGGTATTACCTCTGTTGCATTTGCTTGGCTTGTCTGTGCATCATCCTGTGAAGAGTCGGCGTCAATAAGTTACATAAAAAGACAACCAAGGGAATTGGGTTCTACCTCCGAGTCATCCAGCATCATAAGATCCTCTGTTGTTTGCTTTTTACGACGAACTGGAGCATGAGACTTGGCCTTAGGTTTCTTAACTGAGGTGGCAACTTGCGGTTTCCTGGTCCAGAAGGCGGAGTCAGCCTGCATAAACGCAAAAAAGAAGTCGAATCAAGGTATAAGGCCGGGTTAACATATATTGAAGCAAGTAAAGATAAATACTCGCAGGTGGGAGCTGGGTTCTGTTTAAAGAATGGGGCAGGCCCACTTTGTTGCAGTTCTCTTGAGACTTGTCAAGTAGGGTCCTCATGGTCTTAAAAACTTCTTCAACAGTAAAGTTATCTTTTGTGAACCGTTGAGGATCATTTGGTTCGCCAGAATACTAATACATTAAGCCGGAGCGGCGGCTTAAAGGAAGTATCTTCCAGGAGACCCAGCAACGGGTCAAGTCAACCCCAAGTAAACTGTTAGACAACAAGGCTTTGGCCCTGGAAAGGAATTGGAGAGCCATGGCATACTCTTATGGAATAATTTTGCTTGGTGGGTCAAAGTTTAGTGGAAGACACTCAGCACTAAACCCGGGCAAAGGGTTTTCTGTGGCAGGTGCGGTGTTTTTGCAATAAAACCAGGTGGTTACCCATCCCTTGGGGTGACTGTGAAGGAAATATGCCCTACAGGCAATAATAAAGTTATTATTTATTTCCTTATATCATGATAAATGTTTATTATTCATGCTAGAATTGTATTAGCCGGAAACATAATACATGTGTGAATACATAGACAAACAGAGTGTCACTAGTATGCCTCTACTTGACTAGCTCATTAATCAAAGATGGTTATGTTTCCTAACCATAGACAAAGAGTTGTTATTTGATTAATGGGATCACATCATTAGATGAATGATCTGATTGACTTGACCCATTCCGTTAGCTTAGCACTTGATCGTTTAGTTTGTTGCTATTGCTTTCGTCATGACTTATACATGTTCCTCTGACTATGAGATTATGCAAATCCCGTTTACCGGAGGAACACTTTGTGTGCTACCAAACGTCACAATGTAACTGGGTGATTATAAAGGTGCTCTACAGGTGTCTCCGAAGGTACTTGTTGGGTTGGCGTATTTCGAGATTAGAATTTGTCACTCCGATTGTCGGAGAGGTATCTCTGGGCCCTCTCGGTAATGCACATCACTTAAGCCTTGCAAGCATTGCAACTAATGAGTTAGTTGCGAGATGATGTATTACGGAACAAGAAAAGAGACTTGCCAGTAACGAGATTGAACTAGGTATTGAGATACCGATGATCGAATCTCGGGCAAGTAACATACCGATGACAAAGGAAACAACGTATGTTGTTATGTGGTCTGACCGATAAAGATCTTCGTAGAATATGTACGAGCCAATATGGGCATCCAGGTTCGGCTATTGGTTATTGACCAGAGACGTGTCTCGGTCATGTCTACATTGTTCTCGAACCGTAGGGTCTGCACGCTTAAGGTTTCGATGACAGTTATATTATGAGTTTATGAGTTTTGATGTACCGAAGGAGTTCGGAGTCCCAGATGAGATCGGGGACATGACGAGGAGTCTCAAAATGGTCGACACGTAAAGATCGATATATTGGACGACTATATTCCGACTTCGGAAAGGTTCCGAGTGATTCGGGTATTTTTTGGAGTACCGGAGAGTTACGGGAATTCGCCAGGAGAAGTATTGGGCCTTATTGGGCCATACGGGAAAGAGAGAGGGGCTGCCTAGGGCAGGCCGCACGCCCCCCCAAGGCCTAGTCCGAATTGGACTAGGGGGAGGGGCTGCGCCCCCTCCTTCCTTCCCTTCTCCCTTCCCCTTCCTTGTCTCCTACTCCTAATACTTCGAAGGACTCCTAGTTGGACTAGGAAAGGGGGAATCCTACTCCCGGTGGGAGTAGGACTCCCCTAGGGTGCGCCATAGAGAGGGCCGGCCCTCCCCTCCTCCACTCCTTTATATATGGGGGCAAGGGGCACCCCATAGACACACAATTTGATCTTCGTGATCGTTCGTTAGCTGTGTGCGGTGCCCCCCTCCACGATATTACACCTCGGTCATATTGTAGCGATGCTTAGGCGAAGCCCTGCGACGGTTGAACATCAAGATCGTCACCACACCGTCGTGCTGACGGAACTCTTCCCCGAAGCTTTGCTGGATCGGAGCCCGGGGAGCATCATCGAGTTGAACGTGTGCCAAAAACTCGGAGGTGCCAGAGTAACGGTGCTTGGATCGGTTGAACCGGGAAGACGTACGACTACTTCCTCTATGTTGCGTCAACGCTTCCGCTTCGGTCTACGAGGGTACGTAGACAACACTCTCCCCTCTCGTTGTTATGCATCACCATGATCTTGCGTGTGCGTAGGAATTTTTTTGAAATTACTACGTTCCCCAACAATGGCATCCGAGCCAGGCTTTTATGTGTTGATGTTATATGCACGAGTAGAACACAAGTGAGTTGTGGGCGATATAAGTCATACTGCTTACCAGCATGTCATACTTTGGTTCGGCGGTATTGTTGGACGAAGCGGCCCGGACCGACATTACGCGTACGCTTACGCGAGACCGGTTCTCCCGACGTGCTTTGCACAAAGGTGGCTAGCGGGTGACAGTTTCTCCAACTTTAGTTGAACCGAGTGTGACTACGCCCGGTCCTTGTGAAGGTTAAAACAACACCAACTTGACAAACTATCGTTGTGGTTTTGATGCGTAGGTAAGATTGGTTTTTGCTTAAGCCCGTAGCAGCCACGTAAAACTTGCAACAAACAAAGTAGAGGACATCTAACTTGTTTTTGCAGGGCATGTTGTGATGTGATATGGTCAAGGCATGATGCTAAATTTTATTGTATGAGATGATCATGTTTTGTAACCGAGTTATCGTCAACTGGCAGGAGCCATATGGTTGTCGCTTTATTGTATGCAATGCAATCGCCCTGTAATGCTTTACTTTATCACTAAGCGGTAGCGATAGTCGTAGAAGCATAAGATTGGCGAGACGACAACGATGCTACGATGGAGATCAAGGTGTCGCGCCGGTGACGATGGTGATCATGACGGTGCTTCGGAGATGGAGATCACAAGCACAAGATGATGATGGCCATATCATATCACTTATATTGATTGCATGTGATGTTTATCTTTTATGCATCTTATCTTGCTTTGATTGACGGTAGCATTATAAGATGATCTCTCACTAAATTTCAAGATAAAAGTGTTCTCCCTGAGTATGCACTGTTGCCAAAGTTCATCATGCCCAGACACCACGTGATGATCGGGTGTGATAAGCTCTACGTCCATCTACAACGGGTGTAAGCCAGTTTTGCACACGCAGAATACTCAGGTTAAACTTGACGAGCCTAGCATATGCAGATATGGCCTCGGAACACTAAGACCGAAAGGTCGAGCGTGAATCATATAGTAGATATGATCAACATAGCGATGTTCACCATTGAAAACTACTCCATTTCACGTGATGATCGGTTATGGTTTAGTTGATTTGGATCACGTGATCACTTAGATGATTAGAGGGATGTCTATCTAAGTGGGAGTTCTTAAAGTAATATGATTAATTTAACTTTAATTTATCATGAACTTAGTCCTGGTAGTATTTTGCAAATTATGTTGTAGATCAATAGCTCGTGTTGTTGTTTTCATATGTTTATTTTGATATGTTCCTAGAGAAAACTGTGTTGAAAAATGTTAGTAGCAATGATGCGGATTGGATCCGTGATCTGAGGTTTATCCTCATTGCTGCATAGAATAATTATGTCCCTGATGCACCGCTAGGTGACAGACCTATAGCAGGAGCAGATGCAGACGTTATGAACGTTTGGCTAGCTCAATATGATGACTACTTGATAGTTTAGTGCACCATGCTTAACGTCTTAGAATCGGGACTTCAAAGACGTTTTGAACATCATGGACCATACAAGATGTTCCAGGAGTTGAAGTTAATATTTCAAGCAAATACCCGAGTTGAGAGATATGAAATATCCAACAAGTTCTATAGCTAAAATATGGAGGAGAATCGCTCAACTAGTGAGCATGTGCTCAGATTGTCTGGGTACTACAATCGCTTGAATCAAGTGGGAGTTAATCTTCCAGATAAGATAGTGATTGATAGAATTCTCTAGTCACCATCACCAAGTTAGTAGAACTTCATGATGAACTATGATATGCAAGGGATAACAGAATCGATTCCCAAGCTCTTCGTAATGCTGAAATTGACGAAGGTAGAAATCGAGAAAAACATCAAGTGTTGATGGTTGACAAGATCACTAGTTTCAAGAAAAGGGCAAAGGGAAAAAGGGGAACTTCAAAAAGGAACAGCAAGCAAGTTGCTGCTCAAGTGAAGAAGCCCAAGTCTGGTCCTAAGCCTGAGACTAAGTGCTTCTACTGCAAAGGGACTGGTCACTGGAAGCGGAACTACCCCAAGTGATTGGCGGATAAGAAGGATGGCAAAGTCAACATAAGTATATTTGATATACATGTTATTGATGTGTACTTTACTAATGTTTATAGCAACCCCTCAGTATTTGATACTAGTTCAGTTGCTAAGATTAGTAACTTGAAACGGGAGTTGCAGAATAAACAAAGACTAGTTAAGGGTGAAGTGACGATGTGTGTTGGAAGTGGTTCCAAGTTTGTTATGATCATCATCGCACACTCCCTATACTTTCGGGATTAGTGTGGAACCTAAATAAGTGTTATTTGGTGTTGAGAATGAATATGATTTGATCATGTTTATTGCAATACGGTTATTCATTTAAGTAAGAGAATAAATTGTTGTTCTGTTTACATGAATAAAACCTTATATGGTTACACACCCAATGAAAATGGTTCGTTGGATCTCGATCATAGTGATACACATATTCATAATATTGAAACCAAAAGATGCAAAGTTAATAATGATAGTGCAACTTATTTGTGGCACTGCCGTTTAGGTCATATTGGTGTAAAGCACATGAAGAAACTCCATGCTGATGGGCTTTTGGAATCACTTGATTATGAATCACTTGATGCTTGCGAACCATGCCTCATGGGCAAGAAGACTAAGACTCCGTTCTCCGGAACAATGGAACGAGCAACTGACTTATTGGAAATAATACATACTGATGTATGCAATCCGATGAGTGTTAAAGCTCGCGGCAGGTATCGTTATTTTCTGACTTTCACAGATGATTTGAGCTGATATGGGTATATCTACTTGATGAAACATAAGTCTGAAACATTTGAAAAATTCAAAGAAATTCAGAGTGAAGTGGAAAATCATCGTAACAAGAAAATAAAGTTTCTACGATTTGATCGTGGAGAAGAGTATTTGAGTTACGAGTTTGGTCTTCAGTTAAAACAATGTGAAATAGTTTCACTACTTACGCCACATGGAACACCACAACATAATGGTGTGTCCGAACGTCATAACCGTACTTTATTGGATAAAGTACAAACTATGATGTTTCTTACCAATTTACCACTATTGTTTTTGGGGTTATGCATTAAAGACAGTTGCATTCACGTTAAAAAGGGCACCATCTAAGTCCGTTGAAACGACACAATCTGAACTGTGGTTTGGCAAGAAACCAAAGTTGTCGTTTCTTAAAAGTTTGGGGTTGCGACGCTTATATGAAAAAGTTTCATCCTGATAAGCTCAAACCCAAATCGGAGATATGTGTCTTCATAGGATACCCAAAGGAGACAGTTGGGTACACCTTCTATCACAGATCCGAAGGCAAGACATTCATTGCTAAGAATGGATCCTTTCTAGAGAAGGAGTTTCTCTCGAAAGAAGTGAGTGGGAGGAAAGTAGAACTTGATGAGGTAACTGTACCTGCTCCCTTATTGGAAAGTAGTTCATCACAGTAACCTGTTCCTGTGACTACTACACCAATTAGTGAGGAAGCTAATGATGATGATCATGTAACTTGAGATCAAGTTACTACCGAACCTTGTAGGTAAACCAGAGTGAGATCTGCACCAGAGTGGTACGGTAATCCTATTCTGGAAGTCATGCTACTAGATCATGATGAACCTACGAACTATGAGGAAGCGATGATGAGCCCAGATTCCGCAAAATGGTTTGAGGCCATGAAATCTGAGATGGGATCCATGTATGAGAACAAAGTGTAGACTTTGGTTGACTTGCCTGATGATCGGCAAGCCATAGAAAATAACTGGATCTTCAAGAGGAAGACGGACGCTGATAGTAGTGTTACTATCTACAAAGCTAGAATTGTCGCAAAAGGTTTTCGACAAGTTCAAGGTGTTGACTATGATGAGAGTTTCTCACTCGTATCTATGCTTAAGTCTGTCCGAATCATGTTAGCAATTGCCGCATTTTATGAAATCTGGCAAATGGATAAACAAAACTGCATTCCTTAAATGGATTTATTAAAGAAGAGTTGTATATGATGCAACCAGAAGGTTTTGTCAATCCTAAAGGTGTTAACAAAATATGCAAGCTCCAGCGATCCATCTATGGACTGGTGCAAGCATCTCGGAGTTGGAATACACGCTTTGATAAGTTGATCAAAGCATATAGTTTTATACAGACTTGTGGTGAAGCTTGTATTTACAAGAAAGTGAGTGGGAGCACTACAGCATTTCTGATAAGTATATGTGAATGACATATTATTGATCGGAAATAATGTAGAACTATTCTGCAAAGCATAAAGGAGTGTTTAAAAGGAGTTTTTCAAAGAAAGACCTCGGTGAAGCTGCTTACATATTGAGCATCAAGATCTATGGAGATAGATCAAAACGCTTGATAAGATTTTTTGAATGAGTACATACCTTGACAAGATTTTGAAGTAGTTCAAAATGGAACAATCAAAGAAAGAGTTCTTGCATGTGTTACAAGGTGTGAAATTGAGTAAGACTCAAAACCCGACCACGACAGAAGATAGAAAGAGAATGAAAGTCATTCCCTATGCCTTGGCCATAGGTTCTATAAAGTAAGCCATGCTGTGTACCAGATCTATTATATACCATACACTGTGTTTAGCAAGGGAGTACAATAGTGATCTAGGAGTAGATCACTGGAAAGCAGTCAAAATTATCCTTAGTGAAATAAGGATGTGTTTCTCGATTATGGAGGTGACAATAAGGTTCGTCGTAAAGAGTTACGTCGATGCAAGTTTTGACACTAATCCAGATGACTCTAAGTCTCAATCTGGATACATATTGAAAGTGGGAGCAATTAGCTAGAGTAGCTCCATGCAGAGTATTGTTGACATAGAAATTTGCAAAATACATACGGATCTGAATGTGGCAGACCCGTTGACTAAACTTCTCTCACAAGCAAAACATGATTACACCTTAGTACACTTTGGGTGTTAATCACATAGCGATGTGAACTAGATTATTGACTCTAGTAAGCCCTTTGAGTGTTGGTCACATAACGATGTGAACTATGGGTGTTAATCACATGATGATGTGAACTATTGGTGTTAAATCACATGGTGATGTGAACTAGATTATTGACTCTAGTGCAAGTGGGAGACTGAAGGAAATATGCCCTAGAGGCAATAATAAAGTTATTATTTATTTCCTTATATCATGATAAATGTTTATTATTCATGCTAGAATTGTATTAACTAGAAACATAATACATGTGTGAATACATAGACAAACAGAGTGTCACTAGTATGCCTCTACTTGACTAGCTCATTAATCAAAGATGGTTATGTTTCCAAACCATAGACAAAGAGTTGCTATTTGATTAATGGGATCACATCATTAGATGAATGATCTGATTGACTTGACCCATTCCGTTAGCTTAGCACTTGATCGTTTAGTTTGTTGCTATTGCTTTCTTCATGACTTATACATGTTCCTATGACTATGAGATTATGCAACTCCCGTTTACCGGAGGAACACTTTGTGTGCTACCAAACGTCACAACGTAACTGGGTGATTATAAAGGTGCTCTACAGGTGTCTACGAAGGTACTTGTTGGGTTAGCGTATTTCGAGATTAGGATTTGTCACTCCGATTGTCGAAGAGGTATCTCTGGGCCCTCTCGGTAATGCACATCACTTAAGCCTTGCAAGCATTGCAACTAATGAGTTAGTTGCGAGATGATGTATTACGGAACAAGTAAAGAGACTTGCCGGTAACGAGATTGAACTAGGTATTGAGATACCGACGATCGAATCTCGGGCAAGTAACATACCGATGACAAAGGGAACAACGTATGTTGTTATGCGGTCTGACCGATAAAGATCTTCGTAGAATATGTAGGAGCCAATATGGGCATCCAGGTTCGGCTATTGGTTATTGACCGGAGACGTGTCTCGGTCATGTCTACATTGTTCTCGAACCGTAGGGTCCGCACGCTTAAGGTTTCGATGACAGTTATATTATGAGTTTATGAGTTTTGATGTACCGAAGGAGTTCGGAGTCCCAGATGAGATCAGGGACATGACGAGGAGTCTCGAAATGGTCGAGACGTAAAGATCGATATATTGGACGACTATATTCAGACTTCGGAAAGGTTCCGAGTGATTCGGGTATTTTTTGGAGTACCAGAGAGTTACGGGAATTCGCCAGGAGAAGTATTGGGCCTTATTGGGCCATATGGGAAAGAGAGAGGGGCTGCCTAGGGCAGGCCGCCCCCCCAAGGCCTAGTCCGAATTGGACTAGGGTGTAACACCCCGGATGTAACTTTCCCAATTTGTACTCCAACTCTTGCCGTTTCCGGCGTTAAGTTATTTTATTTTTCTCGGGTTCGGGTTTTTGTCTCCGTGTGTTGTTGTCATTGTCATGCATCTCATATCATGTCACCATGTGCATTGCATTTGCATACGTGTTCGTCTCATGCATTCGAGCATTTTCCCCGTTGTCCGTTTTGCATTCCGGCGCTTCGTTCTCCTCCGGTGGTCATTTCTAGCTTTCTTTTGTGTGTGGGGATTAAACATTTCCGGATTGGACCGAGACTTGCCAAGCGGCCTTGTTTTACTACCGGTAGACCGCCTGTCAAGTTTCGTATCATTTGGACTTCGTTTGATACTCCAACGGTTAACCGAGGGACCAAAAAGGCCTTGCATGTGTTGCAGCCCAACACCCCTCCAATTTGGCCCAAAACCCACCAAACTCTGCTCCATCATCTAGAGCGTTCGATCACGATCGCGTGGCCGAAAACTGCACCTCATTTGGACTCTCCTAGCTCCCTCTAACTCTATTTAAAGGTCCCCCGATTTTCGGATCTCCTCCTACCTCCGTAACCCTAAAAAAACCTCGCGCGCCGCCGGACATGTCCGTTCCGGCCGGCCGCCCCGCCGCCGCCGCCCCGGACCAATAAACAAGCGCCACGTGGGCGCCCCGGACCACATCACCGCCACTCCCGCCGAGGCCCACTCGGGCCCGAGGCCAGCCCGCTCGCCGCCGATCCGGGCCAGAGGCCGCGCGCCTCGCCCGCGCCTTCTTCCCCGTAGCCGCGCCGCCTCCCCGCCGCCCGTGCGCCGCCTCCGCGCCGGCGCTGCGAGCCGCCGCACGCCGCCGCCTCTCCACGCCGGCGAAGAGCGCCGCAGCTCCGCCGCCCGCCGCCGCCCGAGCTCGCCGGCCGGTCCCCGCGACGCCCCGCACGACCCTCCTCCTCGCCGGATCTCCGCCCCGGCGACCCCTCCGGCCTCTCCCTCAACTCCGGCGAAGAACCCCGGTCATCCTCGTGATCCGCGCTGCTGTGCTACAATGACCTTCGCCCGATCCAGATCTGTGAACAATGAAACCCTAGGTCGATTTTTTTCTCTAAGTCCCAAAAATATCAGTCCAAGTGCCCGTGTTCGTAGCTCCGTAACTTTGCATCCGTAGCTCCGATTCATGCATATAGCATATCAAAATGTTCACCTCAGAGAGTACATCATTTCATTCCATTGCATCATTTTCATTTGAGTCCATATTGATGCCCGAAATGCTGTTAGAAGAGGGCTACTTGAGTTAATTGTCAGATCTGCTACTCCGTTTAGGTTTTTGTCATTTTTGCCATGATTAATGTGTGCATGCTATGCCCTAATGCTCTACATGAGTTTTGTTAAGGGTTTTGTCATCTTTCCATAGGTGCAAACCATGTATTTTTGTAATGTGTGTGGTGACTTGTGCAAGCTTGCAAAGTGGTGCACTTGCTAATTCTGTTTTCAGGGACTTAGTAATTTCACCAAGTCCTGGAGCTGTTTATCTCATGATGCCATATTTTCATGTTGTTTCCTAGTGATCCGTGCCTCTTTTGAGGATGATCAGTAAGGGAGTTTTGTTAATATTGTAGTGCTCTATCCATCCATGTCTTTTTTTGCAATTATGGAGCAACCTAGCTTCAGTCAATCGAGCTCTACTTTTGCTACTTTGTGAATCTGGGCAGATTGTCAACTTGTTTGCAATTTTTCCGGTGATGTTGTAGTTGATCCGTGCATGCTATGCTATTGTTCTTGCCCTGTCTAGCTTGCATTTTGTGCCTTCTTGATGGATGTATGCTTGTCTTGCCATGACTTGCACTGTAGTGAGTACATCGAGCTCATGAACACGCCTACTTGAGTTATATTTCAGCATGTGTCAGTTTTTCACTAAGTCTGAAAACTGATTATGTTTTTGTTATGTTCACATGCTTGCAATTGTATTTTCTGATCCCTTTTGGATCAAGGTCACTAAGGGACTTTTGTTAAGCTCTTTGAGTAGCTCCATGCCATGCCTTACTTTGCCATGATCAGGTCCTGTAGCATGTAGTTTTGTTGCTCCGAAGAGGGCTACCTGATCTGAGATTCCAGACAAGTGTTGATTTCACTAAGTCTGAGATCTGTTTGTCATATGCATTTTTGCCATGCTTGTTTGAACCTGTTAATGGATGAATTGGCCATAGCTCAGTGCTAGAATTTTGTTAAGCATCTTGTGTCCATCCCTTCCATGTATTTTGTTGTCATGTTTGGGTGCTGTAGCATGTTCATTTCATTGCATTTATATGCCTACTTGCTGTAAATCGCAGACCGGTGTCATTTTTGAATCGCTTGCCATTTCCAAACCGTAACTCCGATTCCGGCGTTCTTTATATCGTTTTCAAGCGATTTCATCTCATATTTCCAATGGCATACTTGGTTTTCCATGTTGAGACAAGGTTCATGCATTTCCTATCATATCTTGCATTTGGCATCCCGCATCGCATCCCGCATAGCATATCATCATTGCATCATATTGCTTGATCCTTGCACGTGGTTGATTGTATCCTTGTTGCTTGTTTGTCTTGTTTGGGTAGAGCCGGGAGACGAGTTCGCTAACGAGGAGCCCGTTGAGCTTGCTTTTGAGGATCCAGTCAACTCTGACAACTGTGCAGGCAAGATGATCATACCCTCGAAATCACTACTATCTTTGTTATGCTAGTTTGCTCGCTCTTTTGCTATGCCAATGCTATGATGCCTACCACTTGCTTGCAAGCCTCCCAAATTGCCATGTCAAACCTCTAACCCACCATGTCCTAGCAAACCGTTGATTGGCTGTGTTACCGCTTTGCTTAGCCCCTCTTATAGCGTTGCTAGTTGCAGGTGAAGATTGAAGGCCATTCCTTGTTGGGACATTTATTTACTTGTTGGGATAACATTATATTATCTTTCTATCTTAATGCATCTATATACTTGGTAAAGGGTGGAAGGCTCGGCCTCTCGCCTAGTGTTTTGTTCCACTCTTGCCGCCCTAGTTTCCGTCATATCGGTGTTATGTTCCTGGATTTTGCGTTCCTTATGCGGTTGGGTTATAATGGGAACCCCTTGATAGTTCGCCTTGATTAAAGCTTTTCCAGCAATGCCCAACATTGGTTTTACCTTTTGCCACCTAGCCTTTTCTTTCCCTTGGGTTCTGCAGACTCAAGGGTCATCTTATTTTAGCCCCCCCCCCAGGGCCAGTGCTCCTCTGAGTGTTGGTCCAACTGAGCGATGTCCAGGGCTACCAGGGGCAACTCTGGGCTGGCCTACCTGACGTCTTCCTCATCTGAGTGTGCCCTGAGAACGAGATATGTGCAGCTCCTATCGGGATTTGTCGGCACATTCGGGCGGTGTTGCTGGTCTTGTTTTAACCTGTCAAAGTGTCTTGAATTACCGAGATACCGAGTCTGATCAGAATGTCTTGGGAGGAGGTCTATTCCTTCGTTGACCGTGAGAGCTTGTCATGGGCTAAGTTGGGACTCCCCTGCAAGGATTTGAACTTTCAAAAGCCGTGCCCGCGGTTATGGGCATATGGGAATTTGTTAATGTCCGGTTGTAGATAACTTGAACCTTAACTTAATTAAAATGAATCAACCGTATGAGTTACCGTGATGGCCTCTTCTCGGCGGAGTCCGGGAAGTGGACACGGTGTTGGAGTAATGCTTGCGCAGGATGTTCTCTAGATTACTCGCTCGCGCTTTGCCTCTTCTTCTCGCTCTCTTTTGCGAATAAGTTAGCCACCATACTTGCTAGTCGCTTGCTGTAGCTCCACTTATGTTTACCTTGCCATACCTATAAGCTTAAATAGTCTTGATCGCGAGGGTGCGAGATTGCTGAGTCCCTGTGGCTCATAGATTACTATTACACTAGGTGCAGGGCCTGATGATTCCGCTCCAGGAGACGCGTATGAGCTCAAGTGGGAGTTCGACGAAGACTCTCAATGTTACTATGTTTCCTTTCCCGATGATCAGTAGTGGTGCCCGGTTGGGGGTGATTGGGACCGTGTCGTATGTTGGGTTCTCTTTTATTTTGGCGCCGTAGTCGGGCCATGAGTGTTTGGATGATGTAATGTTATTTATGTACTTGATTGACGTGGCGAGTGTAAGCCAACTATGTTATCTCCCCTTTTATTATCATATTACATGGGATGTTGTGAAGATTGCCTAACTTGCGACATATGCCTTCAATGCGATTATGTCTCTAAGTCATGCCTCGACACGTGGGAGCTATAGTCGCATCGAGGGTGTTACAAGTTGGTAATCAGAGCCTTCCCCGGCCTTAGGAGCCCCATTGCTTGATCGTTTTTAGCGGCCGAGTTGTGTCTAGAAAAATGTTTTGAGTCTTTAGGAATTATATATCGGAGAGATTAGGAATTCTTTTTACTTCCCAGTCTCCTCATCGCTCTGATAAGGCATCCTAACTTAGAGTTTTGACTCTTCTCTTCTCAAATTTCACTAAAAAAATTTAGGATCACGCGGGTATCTTGGAATCGTTCCGATGGTTTTATGATGAGAACATTGTCTTGGTGCCTCCTGTCAGGGGTTTAGTGGAAGTGTCCCGGGGAGTTGAGCTCTGAGGTGTTGTCATCATAATTTTATCGTTGCAGTTCTGGAATACCTGAGTCTAGTACGCCGACATCGAAAATCTCTTTTATGCAGTTCGTTGGTGAGATAACCTCAACGCCACCCAGTACTGGGGCGGGAGTTCGGGAGTATCGCCATAACTTGTATAACGGATGCTTTTCAAAGGTTGAGGTAGATGGTTTCCGAAGGTTTCTTGGTTATGTGTTGAAGGATGGATACAGCTGGATGTAGGATTTGCTAGTTTGGGTGAGATATTATGCTTCCCCTGTATCCCCAACACCTGATTACATAACCGGAAAGGTTCGGGAGTTTCATAGGTGGGAATTCTAGTAGCTCTAGTTCTTCTTCCACGGATATTTGGTTTGAGATTGGGATTTCTTACCGATTATTCGTTCTTGATCCGTATCTTGTTGATTTATTTCTCTACCTTAATTCTACGTGGCTTCTCAATTTATGGATATGTGACCATTTCAAGAGGAATGCATTCGTTCATTTTGTTCGGATGTGAAGACTATATGTTGCAATTTTCATTCCGTTGGATTCAGCTTCAATATTTATCTATCAATGTGCTAATGGTGGTCAACCTCTTCAGGATGGCTCCTCCAACGCGCACGACTCCGAATCCTGATCCGTCACCACCTCCACCTCCTCCGGAGGCATGGCAAGCTGTGATGGCCGCAACCAATGCAAACACATAGTTGATCATGCAAATTCTCCAAGAGCGCAATCAAGGAAACCAAGGGAATCAAGGCAGCAATCAGAATCACTTTGCTTCACTCAACTAGTTCCTTGCTAACGGACCAAAGGCTTTCAGCAATTGTGTTGAGGCAACCGATGCTGACGATTGGCTTGTGGATCTGTGTAAGCATTTCGAGTGCAGTAACGTCAGGCCTGAGGACTTTGTCAAGTTCACTTCCTTCCAACTCAAAGATCAAGCTGCAGAATGGTTCCAGTAGTACAAGGACTCCAGAGGTGGACGTGTTATCACTTGGGATGATTTCCGTCGAGATTTAAGAGCTCATCATATTCCTCAGAGCGTGGTTGAAAGCAAGCGTGAGGAATTCCGCAATCTAAAGCAATGCTCTTTGTCTGTCTATGACTACAACAAGTTGTTCCAGAAGCTCGCCCGCTTTGCCAAGCAGGACGTCCCTGATGAGAAGAGCATGATATACCAGTTCAGGGGTGGTCTCAGAGAAGAAATTCAGCTTGCTCTTGTCCTCTTTGAGCCCTTGAGATACGATGAGTTCTACAACATGGCACTGAAGCAAGAGGCTGCTCAGTTGAGGTGTGATGCTTCGAAGAAGCGAGTCAGAGATGTTACTCCTTCTTCCTCTACTCAAGTGGCCAAGTAGCAGAAGTATTGGCTTCCTCCTCCGTTTCGTCAGCCGTATCAGCAGAAGAGCAAAGGTGGCAGTGGTTCTTCCCACCCACCCAAACCTGGCTTTCAGAACAAGACTTCGTCTCAAGCTCCAAGATCGAGTGCTCCGTACCACCGTCCGCTTTCAAAGGTCACATGCAACAAGTGCCAACAGAAGGGTCACTATGCCAACAAGTGTTTCAACCAGAGGCGTCTTCCTCCTCCTCCTCCTGTCAGATCGGCAAGTACAGCTGTGGTCAAGCATAATCCCAAGTCTGCCAAGGTCAATTTGATGAATGCAGCTCAGGCAGAGGAATCACCAGATGTGATCATGGGTAACCTTCCTGTTAATGACATTCCTGCAAGAGTTCTTTTTGACACTGGTGCATCTTTATCATTTTTATCGAAGCCTTTTGCATCCATGCATGATGTGCATACTATTGATTTGCCTAAGC
This sequence comes from Triticum aestivum, assembly GCF_018294505.1. Lineage (NCBI taxonomy): Eukaryota > Viridiplantae > Streptophyta > Magnoliopsida > Poales > Poaceae > Triticum > Triticum aestivum. The sequence continues at coordinate 663,054,977 of NC_057797.1, read as the reverse complement.
CGATAGCGGTTTCTTCTCCGAGTTTGTTCATGAACACCAAAATGATGGCTCCGGATGTCACTATCACGTTGGGCGATTACAAGTTTCTTTCTTCTCCTATGGTGCTTGGTAACTTAGATATTGATCTTATTCTTGGAATGGATTGGCTTACTAAGCACAAGGCTCAGCTTGATTGTGCAGCCAGGCAGATTCAATTGACTCATTCGTCTGAGGATGTAATTGTCTTTGCCGCTCGTGATGATACCATTCGTCTGTTTTCTCTCAATGAGAAGGGTGAATTGGATGCTATTTCACAAATTCCAGTCGTTTGCGAATATCAAGACGTCTTTCCAGAAGAGCTTCCAGGAATGCCTCCGCACCGGCCAGTTGAATTCGTTATTGATCTTGAGCCTGGTACGGAACCTGTGTGCAAACGTCCTTACAAGCTTGGACCTGAAGAGTTGAAGGAGCTGAAGAAGCAACTCAATATTCAAGAGAAAATGGGTCTCATCCGGCCTAGTTCTTCTCCGTGGGGTTGTGGTGTTCTTTTTGTCAAGAAGAAGGATGGAATGGACCGACTTTGTGTTGATTACCGTCCAGTGAACAAGAAGACCATCAAGAACAAATACCCACTTCCCAACATCAATGAGCTGTTCAAACAACTCAAAGGTGCCCAAGTATTATCCAACCTTGATCTCCGTATGGGTTATCATCAGATTCGAATCCATGAGCAAGATATTCCCAAGACGACTTTCAGGACAAGCTTTGGTTCATATGAATACACTGTCATGTCTTTTGGTCTCGTCAACGCTCCTCTGACGTTCTCTCACATGATGAACTTCATCTTCAATGCCTACACCAATGACTTCGTTTTGGTCTATCTCGACGACATTCTGGTTTTCTCCAAGAATAAGGAACATCATGCCAAGCATTTGCGTTTGGTTCTTGATAAGCTTAGAGAACATCAGTTCTACGCCAAGTTCTCCAAGTGTGAATTTTGGCTTGATGAGGTTCTTTATCTTGGTCATATCATCTCTGCCAAGGTCATTGTCGTGAACCCTGAGAAGGTGTCTGCAATTGTGAATTGGGAACCTCCTCAGAACGTGAAGCAACTCCGCAGTTTTCTCGGTCTCGCAAGCTATTGCTGAAGATTCGTTGAAAACTTTTCCAAGATCGCGAAGCCTCTCTCTAATCTTCTCCAGAAGCACGTCAAGTACGTTTGGTCTCCGGAGTGTGACATTGCTTTCAACACTTTGAAAGAGAAATTGATCACTGCTCCAGTTCTGACTCCGCCTGAGGAATCCAAGACGTACGAGGTCTTTTGTGATGCCTCTCTCCAAGGTCTTGGCGCAGTATTGATGCAAGAGAAGAAAGTTGTTGCTTATACCTCCCGCCAGTTGAAGCCTAATGAGAAGAACTACCCCACTCATGATCTCGAGTTGGCGGCAGTTGTGCATGCTCTTTTGACTTGGAGACATCTTCTATTGGGAAGAAAAGTGGACATTTTCACTGATCACAAGAGTCTCAAGTACATCTTCACTCAGCCTAATCTCAACCTCAGGCAAACTTGATGGGTCGAAATGATTCAAGAGTATAATCCGAGTATCAAGTATACTCCAGGCAAGGCTAATGTAATTGCTGACGCATTGAGCAGGAAAGCTTACTGCAACAGTCTGATTCTCAAGCCTTATCAACCCGAGCTTTGTGAAGCTTTCCGCAAACTTAACCTGCAAGTTGTTCCTCAAGGTTTCCTCGCCAACCTTCAAGTCTCTCCTACCTTAGAAGACCAGATTCGCCAAGCCCAGCTTCTTGATGCTATGGTGAAAACGGTGAAGATTGGGATTGCCAAGAATCAGTCCAAGTACAAGTGCTACCGCCTTGATGACAAGGACACTCTCTTCTTCGAGGATCGTATTGTTGTACCCAAAGGTGAACTTCGTAAAGTGATCATGAACGAGGCTCACAATTCTCTCCTCTCCATCCACCCTGGGAGCACGAAGATGTATCAGGACCTCAAGCAAGATTATTGGTGGACTCGAATGAAGCGCGAGATTGCTCAATTCATGAATGAATGTGATGTCTGCAGAAGAGTGAAGGCAGAACACCAAAGGCCAGCAAGTCTCCTCCAACCTCTTGCCATTCCAAAATGGAAGTTTGACCACATTGAAATGGACTTCGTGACTGGGTTTCCAAAGTCCAAGCGTGGCAATGATGCTATATTCGTTGTCATCGACAAACTCACCAAAGTGGCTCACTTTCTGCCTATCAAAGAGTCGAACACTGCAGCTCAATTGGCGGAACTCTATACCTCTCGTATTGTCTCTCTGCATGGTATTCCTCAAGTGATCTCTTCAGACCATGGCAACATCTTTACCTCAAAGTTTTGGGATTCTTTCCAGAAGGCCATGGGCACTAACATCCGCTTTAGCACAACTTTCCATCCTCAAACTAGCGGTCAAGTCGAGCGTGTCAACCAGATTCTTGAAGATATGCTCAGGGCTTGTGTGATCTCCTTCGGCATGAAGTGGGAGGATTGTCTTCCTTATGCTGAATTCTCCTACAACAACAGTTTTTAAGCAAGTTCGGGCAAGGCCCCATTTGAAATTTTGTATGGCAGGAAGTGTCATACCCCTCTCAACTGGTCTGAAACCAGTGAACGTCATCTTTTGGGTAATGACTTAATCACAGAGGCAGAAGAAATGTGCAAAGTCATTCGAGATAACCTCAAAGCAGCCCAATCCCGTCAGAAGAGCTACTATGATAGTAAGCACCGTGATTTGGCTTTCGAGATCGGAGATCATGTTTACCTCCGCGTCTCTCCTATGAAAGGTACTCGTCGCTTCGGTATCAAAGCGAAGCTTTCCCCTAGATACGTGGGACCTTTCAAGATTGTCAGCAAGAGAGGCGACCTCACCTATCAACTCGAGCTTCCTTCAAACTTCGCAAATGTTCATGAAGTGTTCCATGTCTCTCAGCTTCGAAAGTGCTTCAAGACTCCTGACCGCACCGTCAACTTCGAGGACACTGAGCTCCAAGAAGATCTCCCTTATCGTGAGCACCCAGTTTCTATTCTTGAAGAGACTGAACGCAAGACTCGCAACAAGTCAATCAAATTTCTCAAAGTCAAGTGGTCACACCATTCCGAACGTGAAGCTACCTGGGAATGCGAGGATCATCTCCGTTCTGAGTACCCGGCGTTCTTTCAGTCCTAGATCTCGGGAAGAGATCCTTTCATAGTGGTGGAGTGTTGTAACACCCCAGATGTAACTTTCCCAATTTGTACTCCAACTCTTGCCGTTTCCGGCGTTAAGTTATTTTATTTTTCTCGGGTTCGGGTTTTTGTCTCCGTGTGTTGTTTTCATTGTCATGCATCTCATATCATGTCATCATGTGCATTGCATTTGCATACGTGTTCGTCTCATGCATTCGAGCATTTTCCCCGTTGTCCGTTTTGCATTCCGGCGCTTCGTTCTCCTCCGGTGGTCATTTCTAGCTTTCTTTCGTGTGTGGGGATTAAACATTTCTGGATTGGACTGAGACTTGCCAAGCAGCCTTGGTTTACTACCGGTAGACCGCCTGTCAAGTTTCGTATCATTTGGACTTCGTTTGATACTCCAACGGTTAACCGAGGGACCAAAAAGGCCTCGGGTGTGTTGCAACACCCCTCCAATTTGGCCCAAAACCCACCAAACTCTGCTCCATCATCCAGAGCGTTCAATCACGATCGCGTGGCCGAAAACCGCACCACATTTGGACTCTCCTAGCTCCCTCTAACTCTATTTAAAGGCCCCCCCCCCCGATTTTCGGATCTCCTCCTACCTCCGTAACCCTAAAAAAACCTCGCGCGCCACCGGACATGTCCGTTCCGGCCGGACGCCTCGCCGCCGCCGCCCCGGACCAATAGGCAAGCGCCACGTGGGCGCCCCGGACCACATCACCGCCACTCCCGCCGAGGCCCACTCGGGCCCGTGGCCGGCCCGCCCGCCGCCGATCCGGGCCAGAGGCCGCGCGCCTCGCCCGCGCCTTCTTCCCCGTAGCCGCGCTGCCTCCCCGCCGCTTGTGCGCCGCCGCCGCTGCGAGCCGCCGCACGCCGCCGCACGGCCCTCCTCCTCGCTGGATCTCCGCCCCGGCGACCCCTCCGGCCTCTCCCTCAACTCCGGTGAAGAACCCCGGTCATCCTCGTGATCCGCACCGCCGTGCTACAATGACCTTCGCCCGATCCAGATCTGTGAACAGTGAAACCCTAGGTTGATTTTTTTCTCTAAGTCCCAAAAATCTCAGTCCAAGTGCCTCTGTTCGTAGCTCCGTAACTTTGCATCCGTAGCTCCGATTCATGCATATAGCATACCAAAATGTTCACCTCAGAGAGTACATCATTTCATTCCATTGCATCATTTTCATTTGAGTTCATATTGATACCCGAAATGCTGTTAGAAGAGGGCTACTTGAGTTAATTGTCAGATCTGCTACTCCGTTTAGGTTTTTGTCATTTTTGCCATGATTAATGTGTGCATGCTATGCCCTGATGCTCTACATGAGTTTTGTTAAGGGTTTTGCCATCTTTCCAGAGGTGCAACCCATGTATTTTTGTGATGTGTGTAGTGACTTGTGCAAGCTTGCAAAGTGGTGCACTTGCTAATTCTGTTTTCAGGGACTTAGTAATTTCACTAAGTCCTAGAGCTATTTATCTCATGATGCCATATGTTCATGTTGTTTCCTAGTGATCCGTGCCTATTTTCAAGATGATCAGTAAGGGAGTTTTGTTAATATTGTAGTGCTCTATCCATCCATGTTTTTTGCAATTATGGAGCACCCTAGCTTGAGTCAATCGAGCTCTACTTTTGCTACTTTGTGAATCTCGGCAGATTGTCAACTTGTTTGCAATTTTGTCGGTGATGTTGTAGTTTATCCGTGCATGCTATGCTATTGTTCTTGCCCTGTCTAGCTTGCATTTTGTGCCTTCTTGATGGATGTATGCTTGTCTTGCCATGACTTGCACCGTAGTGAGTGCATCGAGCTCGTGAACACGCCTACTTGAGTTATATTTCAGCATTTGTCAGTTTTTCACAGTCTGAAAACTGATTATGTTTGTGCTATGTTCACATGCTTGCAATTGTATTTTGTGATCCCTTTTGGCTCAAGGTCACTAAGGGACTTTTTTAAGCTGTTTGAGTAGCTCCATGTCATGCTTTACTTTGCCATGATTAGGTCCTGTAGCATGTAGTTTTGTTGCTCCGAAGAGGGCTACCTGATCTGAGATTCCAGACAAGTGTTGATTTCACTAAGTATGAGATCTGTTTGTCATATGCATTTTTGCCATGCTTGTTTGAACCTGTTAATGGATGAATTGGCCGTAGCTCAGTGCTAGACTTTTGTTAAGAATCTTGTCTGCATCCCTGCCATGTATTTTGTTGTCATGTTTGGGTGCTGTAGCATGTTCATTTCGTTGCATTTAGATGCCTACTTGCTATAAATCGCACACCGGTGTCATTTTTGAATCGCTTGCCATTTCCAAACCATAACTCCGATTACGGCATTCTTTATATTGTTTTCAAGCGATTTCATCTCATCTTTCCAATGGCACACTTGGTTATCTAAGTTGAGGCCAGGTTCATGCATTTCCTGTCATATCTTGCATTTGGCATCCCGCATCGCATCCCGCATAGCATATCATCATTGCATCATATTGCTTGATCCTTGCACGTGGTTGATTGTATCCTTGTTGCTTGTTTGTCTTGTTTGGGTAGAGCCGGGAGACGAGTTCGCTAACGAGGAGCCCATTGAGTTTGCTTTTGAGGATCCAGTCAACTCTGACAACTGTGCAGGCAAGATGATCATACCCTCGAAATCACTACTATCTTTGCTATGCTAGTTTGCTCGCTCTTTTGCTATGCCAATGCTATGATGCCTACCACTTGCTTGCAAGCCTCCCAAATTGCCATGTCAAACCTCTAACCCACCATGTCCTAGCAAACCGTTGATTGGCTGTGTTACCGCTTTGCTTAGCCCCTCTTATAGTGTTGCTAGTTGCAGGTGAAGAGTGAAAGCCGTTCCTTGTTGGGACATTTATTTACTTGTTGGGATAACATTATATTATCTTTCTATCTTAATGCATCTATATACTTGGTAAAGGGTGGAAGGCTCAGCCTCTCGCCTAGTGTTTTGTTCCACTCTTGCCGCCCTAGTTTCCGTCATATCGGTGTTATGTTCCCGGATTTTGCGTTCCTTACGCGGTTGGGTTATAATGGGAACCACTTGATAGTTCGCCTTGATTAAAGCTTTTTCAGCAATGCCCAACATTAGTTTTACCTTTTGCCACCTAGCCTTTTCTTTCCCTTGGGTTCTGCAGACTCAAGGGTCATCTTATTTTAGCCACCCCCAGGGCCAGTGCTCCTCTGAGTGTTGGTCCAACTGAGCGATGTCTGGGGCTACCAGGGGCAACTCTGGGCTGGCCTACCCGACGTCTTGCTCATCTGAGTGTGCCCTGAGAACGAGATCCGTGCCCGCAGTTATGGGCAGATGGGAATTTGTTAATGTCCGGTTGTAGATAACTTGAACCTTAATTAATTAAAATGAATGAACTGAGTGTGTTACCATGATGGCCTCTTCTCGGCGGAGTCCGGGAAGTGGACACGGTGTTGGAGTAATGTTTGCGCAGGTTGCTCTCTAGTTTCTCGCTCGTGCTTTGCCTCCTCTTCTCGCTCTCTTTTGCGAATAAGTTAGCCACCATACTTGCTAGTCGCTTGCTGCAGCTCAACTTATGTTTACCTTGCCATACCTATAAGCTTAAATAGTCTTGATCGCGAGGGTGCGAGATTGCTGAGTCCCTGTGGCTCACAGATTACTATTACACTAGGTGCAGGGCCTGATGATTCCGCTCCAGGAGACGCGTATGAGCTCAAGTGGGAGTTCGACGAAGACTCTCAATGTTACTATGTTTCCTTTCCCGATGATCAGTAGTGGTGCCCAGTTGGGGGTGATTGGGACCATGTCGCATGTTGGGTTCTCTTTTATTTTGGCGCCGTAGTCGGGCCATGAGTGTTTGGATGATGTAATGTTATTTATGTACTTGATTGACGTGGCGAGTGTAAGCCAACTATGTTATCTCCCCTTTTATTATCATATTACATGGGATGTTGTGAAGATTGCCTAACTTGCGACATATGCCTTCAATGCGATTATGTCTCTAAGTCATGCCTCGACACGTGGGAGCTATAGTCGCATCGAGGGTGTTACATAGGGGGAGGGGCTGCGCCCCCTCCTTCCTTCCCTTCTCCCTTCCCCTTCCTTGTCTCCTACTCCTAATACTTGGAAGGACTCCTAGTTGGACTAGGAAAGGGGGAATCCTACTCCCGATGGGAGTAGGACTCCCCTAGGGTGCGCCATAGAGAGGGCCGGCCCTCCCCTCCTCCACTCCTTTATATACAGGGGCAAGGGGCACCCCATAGACACACAAGTTGATCTTCGTGATCGTTCCTTAGCCGTGTGTGGTGCCCCCCTCCATGATATTACACCTCGTTCATATTGTAGCGGTGCTTAGGCGAAGCCCTGCGACGGTTGAACATCAAGATCGTCACCACGCCGTCGTGCTGACGGAACTCTTCCCCGAAGCTTTGCTGGATCGGAGCCCGGGGAGCGTCATCGAGCTGAATGTGTGCCAAGAACTCGGAGGTGCCAGAGTAACGGTGCTTGGATCGGTTGAACCGGGAAGACGTACAACTACTTCCTCTACGTTGCGTCAACGCTTCCGCTTCGGTCTACGAGGGTACGTAGACAACACTCTCCCCTCTCGTTGCTATGCATCACCATGATCTTGCATGTGCGTAGGAATTTTTTTGAAATTACTACGTTCCCTAATAGACTGAGTAAGGCAGTGCAGGGAAAGTTGTCATCCCTCCGTCTCTCAATTGGGATCCCACCTAATTGTTGACTCGGGTCATTTTTGCACTCAGTTCGGCGGTTTATATCGAAAAATTCCTTGAAAAGGGGGACTGTGGGTGCTGTCTGAAGATAGACTTCATAGAAGATATGTAAATGGTAGATATTGGACACTGAGTTCGGCCCTATATCTTGAGGGTGAAGATCTTGGAAGAACCTAGACCGGGTGGGGTAAACCCTCTAAGTATGTGGTCAGTAAAGACTACAATCTTGTCTTTACCCGGAGTAGGGGTACTTCTCCATTACTGACTGGCCATCCAAGGTCTTGTTGACTCGCCAATAGGCCTTGGCCTACGAAATCATCAAGGATCTTCTTGGTAACCAAGGACCGCTCCCAGTTGATGATGGCCATTTTTTGGCACTTGAAAAATCACAGCCTGGAAAGCATAAGGTGGTCATGGTTATGAGTATATCACAAGCCATTTATGTGTTGAAAGACGGGTCAGCTACGACTAAAAGACACCTTAATTATAAGGTAGGATCATCAAAATTATGAAGCAGCATGTTGATAAGTCAAATTACAAAGACGTGTTTGGAGCTCTAGGCAGGTTATGGTCATTACAGATGAGACGGCTAAAAGGCTGGCGGGTTATGAGACTATTACTTAAGGCACATGAATGGCATTGGCAGGGCAGTCATATATGAATCTGAGGTTGAAGAAATTCTGCTAAGTATGAGAAAAACAAGCTTCACAATTTTTTCCCATAATTTCGGATCTACTGCAGCGTCAAAAATGAAAGAAAATGGCAAAACCTAGAACGTGGTTGTGGAAGAACTAGTGTGGTGATGCCGACTCTGAAGAAAAAGAGGATCTATTTGAGATTCAATATGGATGCTAAACTGGTTGCTGCATTATTTCTACGGTGTTTTAGATTGGAAGGCAGGATCTATTCGGAGCTATGAAGAACTGCGATGAATGCCAACGAACTTGCGAAAGGTCAGTGACCTAGTGTAGATATGAAAAGGCCAGAAAGTGGTACCTGGCGACGGTGATGGTGAGTGGACGGGCTCCGCGGTTCTCTGGTTTGTTCAGGTCGATGTAGTGGCCGGAGTTGAGGTCGCTGAAGAGGAACCGCGACGGCGGAGCTCTGACGGTGGCATTTGACGCGAGGAAGAATAAGAAGAAAGAGGGACAGGGTAAAAGTGAAAAATGAACCCCCGCGTGCCTATTTATAAGGAAAGAGTGGAAAAGTAAAACGGCAGGCACGAAAATTGAGGAGGCATAATCATTATCTTAACAACAGAGGTGCCTCGATTCTCGGGATGGCTGATTACTGCAAAGATCCGTTGTGATGTCATAGGAATTTTTTCCGAAATTAATGACATGACATAACCTTTCATCATGGCGGGTTAAGAAAGTTTGTTAGGTTAAATATAAAAAGATTTAAGAGATTTGCCAACCGAAGGATGAAGATTGACATGAACAGGTTCAAATCAAACTGGGTCATAATGTTGGGGATATAACCCCGCGGTGTGACCCACCCAGGAGGGGCCGGGTTACGCAGTTGGCGACTTATAGCGAAGGGCCCAATCAAGCCCAAGAAGACAATACATGAAAGTGGCGGTTCATAGGTAGGCTTATTGGAGGCCCAAGACCCGGAGGCGACTCAAGACCCGAAGGTGTGAGCCGCCTGATGATGACTTGCTTGGTAAGGTGAGGAGATTTAGAAACCGAGTTGGTCACGTTGTGTGATCCGCTCGGATTCTTGTAAGCCGCCGGACCTCGACCTTTGTATATAAAGGCGACACCCGGCGGCGGGTTAAGGCTGAAGGAAATATGCCCTAGAGGCAATAATAAAGTTGTTATTTATATTTCCTTATATCATGATAAATGTTTATTATTCATGCTAGAATTGTATTAACCGAAAACTTAGTACATGTGTGAATACATAAACAAACAGAGTGTCACTAGTATGCCTCTACTTGACTAGCTCGTTAATCAAAGATGGTTAAGTTTCCTAGCCATGGACAAAGAGTTGTCATTTGATAAGCGGGATCACATCATTAGAGAATGATGTGATTGACTTGAACCATCAGTTAGCTTAGTACGATGATCGTTGCAGTTTCATTGCTACTGCTTTCTTCATGACTTATGCATGTTCCTCGGACTATGAGATTATGCAATTCCCGAATACCGGAGGAACACTTTGTGTGCTATCAAACATCACAATGTAACTGGGTGATTATAAAGATGCTCTACAAGTGTCTCTGATGGTGTTTGTTGAGTTGGCATAGATCGAGATTAGGATTTGTCACTCCGAATGTCGGAGAGGTATCTCCGGGCCCTCTCGGTAATGCACATCACTATAAGCCTTGCAAGCAATGTGACTAATGAGTTAGTTGTGGGATGATGCATTACGGAACAAGTAAAGAGACTTGCCGGTAACGAGATTGAACTAGGTATTGAGATACCGACGATCGAATCTCAGGCAAATAAAATACCAATGACGAAGGAAACCATGCATGTTGTTATGCGGTTTGACCGATAAAGATATTTGTAGAATATGTAGGAGCCAATACGAGCATCCAGGTTCCGCTATTGGTTATTGACCGGAGACATCTCTCGGTCATGTCTACATAGTTCTCGAACCCGTAGGGTCCGCACGCTTAACGCTTGATGACGATTTATATTATGAGTTATGTGATTTGATGACCGAAGTTTGCTCGGATTCCCGGATGAGATCGGGGACATGACGAGGAGTCTCGAAATGGTCGAGAGGTAAAGATCGATATATTGGAAGGATATATTCGGACATCGGAAAGGTTCCGAGTGATTCGGGTATTTTTCGGAGTACCGGAGAGTTACATGAATTCGTCGGGAGAAGTATTGGGCCTTATTGGGCTATACGGGAATAGAAGAGGCAGGCCAAAGGGAAGGAGGCACGTACCCTCGTGGGTCCGAATTGGACTAGGGGAAAGGGGGCGCCTGTGAGGACATTTCCCTACTTTGTGTTTTGGATGATGATGACAATCCTTTGTTTGTCTAATCTTGTGCTAAGTGTGTCAGGTTTCGGTTTTTAGGCCTTCTTCGGTTAGCTATTCTCTCTGAAAGAAAAAGATCGAAGACGGTGTTTTCTACATGTTTTTATCTCTTTTGGTCGTAGGGAACCCGTACTATCAAGAGGGAATCCACATTGGAAAGTGTTGGGGGCATCATTTCACATACACTTACCTCACCCCTCTCTGGCCTTCCTAAACTGTGAGAGAGAGCTCTTCCCCTTTCTTTCCTACTGCTTACTGTGGGTTCCCAGCACTTGTACCGCTCCCTGGAGCGGTTGTACCACTGGGTCTTGGCGCTGACCAGTTTTGATCGAGCGGTTGTACCGCTGCTTCCGGGCGGTGGTACCGCCAACATGCTCAGCAAAGAAGAGGGCGGTTGTTCCGGCCAGGCACCGCCCAAGTACCGGTCAGGCTTCTGTTTTGATGCGGTACTCGGGCGGTGGTGGCCCGGTTGGTCTAGTCATAACTATACCACCGGTGTCCGGAGTGGTTCTACTGCTCAGGACTTAGCCGCCCGAGCGCTCAAGGCCATGTGGTTGCACCGGCCCTGTACCACTCGACTACCGCACTCACGGGTGACTCCCTTCTGTTCCTATGCGGTGGTTGAGCGGTGGCTGGGCGGTTGGTCTGGTTGTTCTCCTCAACCGGTACTGCCGCCTGGTCGCCCGGTTGTACCGCCTGGTAGGGTTCTGCACGTAAACTGTGAGTCCCGGTTGTACCGGGACAAGGAGCGGTTGTATCGCTGCAGTACTGAAAACACAGTAACAGTTGGATTTTTAGGGTTGCTATATAAGGGTGCTTCGTCCACCTACCACAACTACCTTGGACCTCTCTCACTCCACCATTAATGCTACTCAAGCTCTCTTGCCCGATCTCTCTCTCTAGCCACTCAAACTTGTTGATTTGCTAGGGATTGAAGGAGGAGACCTAGATCTACACTTCCACCAAAGGATTTTTGCTTCCCCCATACTTTCTTGTGTGGATTTTGTTACTCTTGGGTGTTTGAGCACCCTAGACGGTTGAGGTCACTTCAGAGCCACATTTCATTGTGGTGAAGCTCCGCGTTTAGTTGGGAGCCTCCATTTAAGTTGTGGAGAGAGCCCCAACCTTGTTTGTGAAGGTCCGTTTGCCACCTCCAAGGGCACCAATAGTGGAATCACGGCATCTCGCATTGTGTGAGGGCGTGAGGAGAATACGGTGGCCCTAGTGGCTTCTTGGGGAGCATTGTGCCTCCACACCGCTCCAACGGAGACGTACTTCCTCTCAAAAGGAAGGAACTTCGGTAACACATCCTCGTCTTCATCGGCTCCACTCTTGGTTATTTCTTCCTGTTACTTGTGCAAGTGTATTTGTGTTATATACCTTGTGTGCTTGTTGTTGTTGCATCATATAGGTTGCTCACCTAGTTGCATATCTAGACAACCTACTTTGATGCAAACTTTAATTTGGTAAAGAAAAGTCAAAAATAGTTAGTTGCCTATTCACCCCCCCCCCTCTAGTCAAGTATATCGATCCTTTCAATTGGTATCAGAGCCTCGTCTCTTCACTAAGGACTTTGTCGTCCGAAGAGTATGGTTGACACCGTAGACGGTCTGGAGGTGCACTCCGGTGTGAATTAGATCTCGTCTACAGGCGATGGGGGAACCTCGGTCTCTCGTGAGGAATTCAATGTAGCCTTGGAGACATTGAAAACCTCCATGACGACCGAGGTTGAAAGCATGTTTACTAAATTCATTGAAGGGCTTAAACTATCCACCGCACCGTTGGAAGTGGGTGATCCCACTGACAAGGTGACGGATGCTAACTCCGACAAGGAGGAAGCTAGTAGTGAAAAAGCTCCTTCTTCTAGTGGTAAAAATGGCACCGGGATCTTTGCCCATGTGAAACCACCACTTGTTTATGGTGGACCGATTCCTTCCACTCATTTGAATCATGCTGGTCCTCCCCCTAAGATTATGAAAAATGAGGACTTTGATTCTTGGGTTTATCGCTTTAAGCTTCATTTAAATCATGTGAATACTAATCTTTGGAGAATCATTGAAGAAGGCTTCTATCCGCATGACCCAAGCAACTTCACTCATCGAGAAGCCGCGGATAATCAATTCAATGAGAATGCTCCTTCATCATCCAAGATGCAATTCCACCCGAAGATCTACCTCATCTTCGGCCCTTCGCCTTGGCCAAAGATGCATGGCTTTGTGTTGTCTCTCTCTACCAGGGAAGCGCAAGCATTTAACACTCCAACTATGAAGTAGTGCAAGATGAAGCCGATGAGTTTTCAATGAAAGAAGATGAAGAACCTCGTGAGCTTTATCGGAGAGTAACCAAACTCGCGGTCTCACTCCAAGATCATGGGAGCAAGGACACGGATGACAATTGGATCAAGCGCAAATTCCTCAAGGCAATGATGCCTTACCACAAGGCCATGTCCTCTGTCATTCGTTAAAGGCCGGACTTCCACACTTTGACCTCAAGTGAAGTGTTGGATGAGTTTGTGGCTATGAACATCTTGGACAAGATCGCCGACAATGTGGTGCTTCGCTCTCAAAAGGCAAAGAAGCCCAACCTTGCATTGAAGGCCAAGGTTTGTGTTGAAGAAGAAGAAGAGGAGGAAGAAGAGGAAAGCAACCCAAAAGATACAAAGTATGCCTATCATGAACACATGGCACTTGCTTCAAGGAAATTTTGGAGCAAGAAGAACTCAAGGCCAAAGTTCAACAAGAACAACTCAAGTGGCATGAAGAGCAAGCAACGTGCGAGGACTTGCTACAATTGTGGCAATGTGAGCCATTTTGTTGTGGAGTGTCTGTATGAGAAGAGGGAAGACAATGGTGGCAAGCTCATCCGAAAGGACAAGGCCAAGTCTTTCCCCAACAAGAGCAACTTCACCAAGAAGACCCCACACAAGGCGTTGGTGGTTCAAGAAGAGTACCATGAGGATGATGATGATGAAGAAGATGGTGAGTCGGTTGCCATGGCCTCCATTGCCATTGCAAAAACTCCACGAGTGTCTCTCTTCGACTCACCCAATGAGAACATCACCGCAAAGTGCCTCATGGCTAAAGCCACCAACAAGGTAACCCCCAACATCAAAACTACCATCATTAATAATCCTTCCTTGACAGATTGCATTGATGAATATGAGGGATCTAATGTGGAGGAAAATGAGTTTGAGTCCTTTATGGGTAAATTCAAGGGTAAATCCAAGAAGCATTTTGTTGCTCTCTAGGAACAACTTGGTGAAGCCAATGACATGATCAAGGATCACGAAGATACTATCTCCAAGATGGAGGGGCCTAGTCGTGACTATGCCGATGAGATTTCGGATCTTTCCAATGCTCTTGAGGAAGAGCGTGGTCTTCGTTTGGCTCTTGAGGAGTCACACAACGTTGATCATGCTAAGTTAAAGAAAGATTTTTGATCATGCTCTGGTTGTCTCTCGTGTGCTAAACTCCGAGAAGGCCAAGCTTGGGGTTGATCTTGCTAGACTCAAAGAGGAGTTTGATCTACTTGACAAGGCTCACAAGGTCTTGAAGGGTGCTCATGCTAGCCTCAAAGAGTCTCATGATCAACTTCAAGTAAAGCTAACCAAGGAGAAAGCCACTTTTCCTCGTATGATGTTAATTGATAATGCAAATGCTACTAACCCATGTTGTGAGCATGTGCATCTTGTTGAGGAGAACGCTAAGCTAAAGGTGCAACTCGAGAAAGGTCTTGTGTCTTGCATACAAGGCGAGAAGAACCTCAACGACCTTTTGACCAACCGAAAGGGAGTTGTGGCCAAGGAAGGGATTGGGTACGTGCCCAAGTCCAAGAACAAGAAGAAGAATGACAAGGCCAAACGACCTCCTCCTCTCAAGAAAACCTTTGTGAAGGAGGGAGAGGGTGCTACTAAGGAGAAGGAGAAGAACTGCGTGAGGGGTAGTGATGCCAAGAAGGGCAACGCTTCCATTCCCAACAAAGCCGACGACTTTAACCCTTCTTATGTGTTGTGTCGTGCTAAAGATGGGCATGTTTATGCCAAATTTGTTGGTTCTCCTTTTGAGTACATTGAATGGTCTATTTGGTTTCCTAAGACCCTTGTTACTAACATCAAAGGACCCATTACAAAATGGGTACCTAAAACCAAGCGTTGATCTCTTGTAGGTGTTCGCTTCCAGTGGGGGATCATGGTTGCTCGATAGTGGAGCTACTAATCATATGATCGGAAGCAAGGACTTGGTGGTGGACGTGCAAAAGATTCTATACATGCCCACCAACATCGAGTGGGGTGACGCCGCGTCCTCTAAGGTATTGGGACTCGGCAAAGTTGTCATTTCTCATGATCTTACGATCGATAAGATCATGCTTGTTGAGTCCCTTGCATACAATTTACTTTCTGTTCGTCAACTAGCACTCATGGGCTTTGTCACTTTCTTTGATATTGATACCGTGGCCCTCTTGTGGAGCAAGACTCTTAAAGTAGCCTTTGTTGGGCATGTCGAGAACGGTCTCTATGTGATTAACTTTTCGGAGCGACCCACTAAGACCGCGACGTGCCTAATGGCTAAAGTTGACGTGGGATGGCTTTGGCATCGCCGTTTAGCCCACGTCAATATGAGATCTTTGCAAAGTCTTCTCAAGGGGGATCATGTTCGTGGACTAACAAATGTTAGTTTTGCCAAAGATCGTGCTTGCAGTGCTTGCATCGAAGGAAAGCTACATGAGAAGGCTCACCCTCCCACGACTATCATCTACTCAAAGAGGCCTTTGGAGCTCCTTCATTTGGATCTCTTCGGGCCTCCATCCTTTGATAGTCTTGGCGGTAGAAAGTATTGCTTGGTGATTGTGGATGACTATTCAAGATACACTTGGGTATATTTCTTCAAGAGGAAAAGCGAGACCCAACAAACCGTCATCGACTTTGCCAATGAAGCTCAACGACAACACAATACAAAGATCTTGACTATAAGAAGTGACAACGGCTCCGAGTTCAAGAACTACACCTTGGATGAGTTTTTGAGTGATGAGGGAATCAAGCATCAATATTCCGCACCTTATACCCCTCAACAAAATGGTGTAGCGGAGAGGAAAAACTGGACGTTGATGGATGCGACAAGGACCACGATGGCGGAGTTCAAGTCTCCCTACAACTTTTGGGCCGAAGCCATCAACACCGCGTGTCATGCATCTAATCGGATCTACCTCTGCAAAGGCTTGAACAAGACTCCATATGATATACTCACTGATAACAAGCCCAACCTCAAGTACTTCCGGGTATTCAGGTGTAAGTGTTTCATTCTCAAGAAAGGTGTCTGTTTGTCTAAATTTGAGGCTAGAGCTTATGAGGGCATATTTGTTGGTTATGCTACAAACTCTCATGCTTACCATGTTCTCAATAAATCCACATCACTTATTGAGGAAACGTGTAACGTGGAGTTTGATGAGAATAACGACTCCCAAGTGGAGCAAAGTGGTACTTGTGATGTAGGTGATGAAATTCCTTCCCAAGCCATAAGAAGAATGGGTGTTTGTCATATCCTACCCATTGAGGTACCCCTTGTGGCCGAAGGAGAAGAACAATGTTCCACTCAAGTGGAACCTTCACCAACCCAATACACACACGCTTCCGAAGAACAAAGTGAAGGCCCTCAACCTCAAGAACAAGAACAAGGGCAAGGTCAATCTCAAGATGGTGTTGTAACATCAAGTGATGCCCATGGTCAAGTTTTCTCCTTCGAGCAAGTTCAAGATTGAGAGCTTCCTCGAGATCAAGGACAAGCTCAAGACGGCGCTCAATATGATTAAGTGAACACTCCTCGTCTCACCCCCGAGGAGGAATTGGAGCGTCGTGCCACCAAGATTGCTTCCAAGCTCTCCACCAAGGATCATCTCATGACAAATGTGCTTGGAAGCTTAAGAAAGGGGGTAACTACTCATAGACAATTAGCAAATTATTGTGAACATCACGCATTTGTCTCGTGTGTTGAACCCCAAAAGGTCTATGAGGCGCTCGAAGATCTGGATTGGCTCAATGCCATGCATGAAGAACTCAACAACTTCGAGCGCAACAAAGTGTGGAGATTGGTGCCAAGGCCAATGGGGAATGACAATGTCATTGGAACCAAGTGGATATTCAAGAACAAGCAAGATTCTCATGGGATTATCATTCGCAAAAAGGCTCGTTTGGTAGCACAAGGCTACTCCCAAGTCAAGGGTATCAACTATGATGAAACTTTTGCTCCCGTTGCTCGTGTTGAATCCATTCGCATGTTGATTGCATATGCTTCTCATCATTGTCGGTGTTCTAGGAATGGGGGTCCCCAGACTTGCCTGCCGCGGCCTGCGGTGTGGCTCAAAGGGGGCCCAGCACGGCCCGTCTTCATCAACACAGCCCCAAGACCCTCGCGAGGGGCCAAGCCTCGCGGGGCGGATGACACGGAGCTTCCTCAGGCACGGCCACATCAGGCTGGCTCGCGAGGAGGCAGAGAGATCAAGGCGGGGTACCTCACGAGGTGCCCGTGACGCAAGCCATGACGACCAAGGGCGCCAGGTGGGCGCCAGCCCGCGCAGTGTCCTCCTTTCCTCTTTGGTGCAAAGGGAGCAAGCGCAGGCGAGAGCATCAAGCAAAGGCACCCGTTTCGGTGCAACGAGACCAAGACCAGTCCAATGGCAGGGAGGAAGTCATTGTGGAGCCCAAGCCAGCGTCACCACCAGAGTCTTTGGAAGGCGAGGACTAACTTTAGTCAGGATAAGTGTACCAGATGTTCCCCTTCAAAATGGCCTATTGTTGGCGCCCTTCCTGCTCAATATTTGGGAAGAAGCCCAGGGCCTTTGCCTATAAATAGGACTAGCCACCCATAGGGTGAGAGGAGGGGATGGTAATCAGGAGATCTAGAATCGGCCAACCCAGAAACTAGCTAGGATCACAATCAAGAAGAGAGAGAGAGAAGGGTGACTGAACTCCCCCTAGCAGTTCATCCTCCCAACCAAGAACAGACCCTTGCAAGGCCGTTCTTCCTTGTATTGCTCATCATCATTAGCCCAAGAGGCAATCCACCACACCACACACTGGAGTAGGGTATTACACCACAACGGTGGCCCAAACCAGTATAAACCCTGTGTCTCTTGTGCTATTCTTTCCATAGCTTAGATCTTAGCAAGGCGGAGGGGTGCAGGTAGGTAGAAGGAGAAATCTCCGCGCGCACCCCAGTGTTCGAACCTCAAGGGTCTGCCGGAACCCGAAATCCGACATTTGGCGCGCCAGGTAGGGGGTGCATCGGTGCTTTCCCTTCCGCCACCGCCACGACCTGCCTCACGATGAGAAGCGCGTCGCCCGCTCCGGCCGCCAGCACCAGCACGGGGGCCAGGGGGCTCCGAGCCCTGGCCCTAGCCCTGCAACGGGTACGGTTGCCGGACCAGTTCAAGCCAACGACGCCGCCGCGCTACGGTGGCGTGACTGATCCGCTGGCCTTCTTGCTGGCGTACGAGGAGGCCATCCTCGAAACTGGAGGTGACGATAGGGTCATGGCCAACTGGCTCCCCATGGCCCTCATCGGCGCTCCACGCGCATGGCTGCTCCACCTGCCGGCAGCCTCCATGGCCTCTTGGGAAGAGCTCCGCAGCCTCTTCCCCGCCCACCAAGCTACACCAGCACCCCCGGTCGTCGCGGCCCTCGTGGGCGACTCGCAGGCGCCGCCTACAAGTCACCACGTCAAGCCGTTCATCCGCCGGGTCAGCGCCGCTTCCACGTGGCAGGGGGCTCTCCCGGACCGGGCGGCGCCCAAGGCCGGCCTGACCTTCAGCTTGGAGGACCACCCCTCCAACTCGACCTGCTCGGGTGCGCTCCCCATGCTATGCACCCCCACCATCTGCCAAGTGGCCGTCACCAGAACTCTCATCGATGGCGGTGCGGGCCTCAGCGTGCTCTCGGTTGAGGCCTTCAACCTCCTCTGCATACCCCTGGAACGGCTGCAACCCAGCCGGCCCTTCTTAGGCGTTGGGGGCGGATCATCCAGCTCCTTGGGACAGGTCCGGCTCCCAGTAACCTTCGGCACCTACAACAACTTCTGCACGGAGCTGGTCAACTTCGACATCGCCCCCATCCGCCTCCCCTACAACGCCATCCTCGGCTACCCAGCGTTGGCCCAGTTCATGGCCACGACGCACCCGGCGTACAACCTCATGAAGATGCCCGGGAGCAGCGGTGTCCTCACCGTGCACGGGGACACCGGAGACGCACTACGAGTGCTCAAGCTCACCTTCAAGACGGCGGCGTCGGCACAGCCCGCCGACTCGGAGACCCCCGAGCCCAAGGGGGCTGCACCCGCCAAGAAGAAATAGTTGTTCACCCAAGACAAGGTAGAAACCAAGCAGATACCCGTCGATGAGGACGGGTCCACCAACGCCACTTTCACCATAGGCGCCAACCTTGAACCCGAGCAGGAGGAGGCCCTGGTCGGGTTCCTACGCGCAAACAAGAAGGTATTCGCTTGGGAGCCTGACCAGTTGGCGGGGATCTCTAGGAGCGTAATCGAGCATCACCTCAATGTGTTCCCCAGCGTGCGTCCTGTGAAGCAGAAAGCAAGGCGGCAGTCCACAGAAAAGCAGGCCTTCATCGTCCAAGAGACCCGCAAACTAGAAGTCGCTGGGGTCATTCGCGAGGTCCGATACCCGGATTGGTTGTCCAACCCTGTCGTTGTGCCAAAGAAGGGAGGGAAGGAGCGCATGTGTGTCGACTTCACCAACCTCAACAAGGCATGCCCGCAAGATCCATTCCCGCTCCCCCGCATCGACCAGATCGTCGATTCCACCGCGGAATGCGACCTGCTATGCTTCTTGGATGCCTTCTCTGGGTATCACCAGATCAAGATGGCGGTAGAAGACGTTGAAAAGACAGCCTTCCTAACCCCGTGTGGGGTGTACTGCTACACATGCATGCCCTTTGGGCTGCGTAATGCAGGGGCGACCTTTCAGCGGCTGATGCACATCACCTTAGGCCCGCAGCTCGGGAAGAATGTTGAGGCTTACATCGATGACATTGTAGTGAAGTCTCGGGAGGTCAGGACCCTGATACAAGACCTGGAGGAAACCTTCACGAGCCTCAACGCAGTGAACCTGCGGCTCAACCCAGAGAAGTGTGTGTTCGGAGTCCCCTCGGGCAAGATCTTGGGTTTCCTCGTGTCCCACCGAGGCATCGAGGCTAACCGGAAAGGTCAAGGCAGTGGAGGACATGAGCCTGCCAAAGACCCTCAGAGAAATGCAGAAGCTCACTGGGCACGTGACCGCCTAGGGCGCTTCATCTCCAAGTTGGGGGAACGAGCCCTGCCCTTCTTCCAGCTAATGAAGAAAAAGGGGCCCTTTGAGTGGACTGAAGAGGCCGACAAGGCATTCCAGGATCTCAAGAGATACCTGACCAGCCCACCGGTCATGGTGGCTCCGCGCCCTCAAGAGCCCTGGTGCTTTACCCTCGCCGCCACTCCCTACTCCGCCAGTGCAGCCCTTGGTGGCGGTTAGAGAGGAGCGTCGAATCAAAACCACAGCAGCAGCCCGGGACAAGGTAAAACAGGAACAAGGAAGGCCCACAGAAACCGCCACCGCGGCTGAGGAGGATCAGCCCGCCGCAGAGGAGTGCACCGGAGGCGGAAGAGGCCCCCTTCCCAGATGGCCAGCCTCAGGAGGCCTCATCGCCTCAGAGGCGCCATGGTCTCCGAAGGGACCACCAGCACTGACGCACTCCAACCTCGTTGAGCACCCAGTGTACTTCGTCAGCACAGTGTTGCGAGACGCAAGGGCACAGTACCCCCATGCCTCAGAAACTCCTCCTCGCGCTACTGGTGGCCTCGCGCAAGCTGCGGCACTATTTTCAAGGTCACCCCATCAAGGTCGTCTCGTCATACCCCCTGGAGAGAGTGCTCAGGAGCCCTAACTCAGCTGGAAGGGTCGCTGAGTGGAACATAGAACTGCAAGCGTTCAGCTCGAATTCAGCACGACCAGAGTCATCAAGGGAGCAGCATTGGCGGATTTTGTGGCAGAATGGACGGAGGCACCAGGCCTCAAGGCCGACGAGGATCGGTCCCTCTCCCGGGAAGCGAGGCGCCAGAAGGCTGGGTCATGTACTTCGATGGGGCGTTCTCCAGGCATGGCACTGGGGCAGGGGCGGTGCTTATATCGCCCACTCAGGACAAGCTCTACTACGCTGTACAACTCTGTTTCCAGCAAGGTGAAAAGGTCTCCAACAACATAGCGGAGTATGAAGGTTCAGTAGCGGGCTTGAAGGCCGCAGCTGCCCTGGGGGTGAAACGCCTCACCATCAAGGGCGATTCGCGGCTCCTTGTCAATTTCTCCAACAAGGTGTACGAGCCGAAAGATGAGCACATGGAAGCCTACCTTGCGGAGGTCCGCAGGATGGAGAAGCAGTTCTGGGGGTTGGAGTTGCAGCATGTGCCCCGTGGCACAAATCAGGAGGCCGACGACATCACCAAACGGGCGTCGAGGCGGTTACCTCAAGAGGCTGGCGTTTTTGAGGAGCGGCTCTTCAAGCCCTCAGCCCTGCCGTCATTATCAAACACGGCTCAGCCTCGGGAGGAGCTCCCCCAGACACCTGCCTCAGGAGCCCCGGTCTGTGGCCCGGCCTCAGGAGCACGCCTGCTCCTGACGATGGAACCTCAGGAGGGGTGCTGGATCACGGAGCTCTGGAGTTACTTAACACGAGGGACCCTGCCGGAGAAGGAGGAGGAAGCGGAGCGTGTGGCACGGCAGGCCACGGCATACTGCATCAAGGATGGAGAGCTCTACCGGAAGCGACCAAACGATGTGTCCCTGCGCTGCATCTCCAGGGAGCAAGGAAAGGAACTGCTGGAAGATATACACGGCGGAGACTGTGGACATCATTCATCATCACGGACCCTCGTCGGCAAGGCGTTCCGCAGTGGGTTTTATTGGCCCACCGCACTCAATGACGTCGTCGAACTAGTGAAAGCTTGTGAGGCCTGCCAGTTCCACGCCAAGCAGATCCATCAGCCGGCAGGAGGCCTGCAGACTATACCCCTTTCGTGGCCATTCGCAGTCTGGGGGCTGGACATCCTGGGCCCGTTTCCTCGGGCGCCAGGGGGCTACTGCTACCTCTACGTCGTCATGGACAAGTTCACCAAGTGGGCTAAAGTAGAGGCCGTCCGCACCATCCCCGCGGGTTCCGCGGTCAAGTTCATCAGGGGCATCGTGAGCCGGTTCGGGGTGCCGAACCGCATCATCACGGACAACGGTTCGCAGTTCACCAGTAACCTCTTCAAAACATATGTGCTAACCTTGGAACGCAGATATGCTACGCTTCGGTGGCGCACCCCCGAAGCAACGGCCAGGCCGAGCGAGCCAACGCAGAGGTCCTGAGGGGCCTCAAGACTAGGACGTTCAAGAAGAAGCTGGAGGCCTTGCGGCAGAGGTTGGTACGACGAGCTTCAGTCCGTGTTGTGGTCCATCCGCACAACCGCGACCAAGCCGACTGGAGAGACCCCGTTCTTCCTGGTCTACGGAGCCGAAGCGGTCCTCCCTCACGAGGTCAGACGTCGCTCCGCGCGGGTCCTGGCGTTCGACGAGGCGCAGCAGGACGCCATGCGGGGGATGGACCTCGTGCTGGGGGAGGAACGTCGCCGAGAAGCCGCGCTGCGAGCGGCGAGGTACCAACAAGCACTGCGATGATATCACTGCCGCAACATCCGCCCCAGAACTCTCGAGGTAGGAGACCTCGTGCTCAGGCGGGTTCTCTCCAGGGAGGGACTGCACAAGCTCTCTCCCATGTGGGAGGGCCCGTTCAAGGTTGTTCATGTTTCCAGGCCCGGCTCCGCGCGCTTGGAGACTCAGGAGGGGGTGCCGGTCCAGAACGCATGGAACATCCAGCACCTCCGGAGGTTCTACCCCTAAAAAGGCCCAGAGCCTGTGAAGAAGGCGAATGCCTGTGAAGCTGTCGCGTTTTGGAAAAGGCCCAGAGCCTGTGAAGAAGGCGAATGCCTGTGAAGCTGTCGCGTTTTGGAAAAGGCCCAGAGCCTGTGAAGAAGGCGAATGCCTGTGAAGCTGTCGCATTTTGGAAAAGGCCCAGAGCCTGTGAAGAAGGCGAATGCCTGTGAAGCTGTCGCGTTTTGGAAAAGGCCCAGAGCCTGTGAAGAAGGCGAATGCCTGTGAAGCTGTCGCGTTTTGGAAAAGGCCCGGAGCCTGTGAAGAAGGCCAACGCCTGTGAAGCTCGCCGCCCGTGACACTCTCACGTAATAATGAGTTGGGGCTGTACACGCCCCGGAGTCTCAGGAGCGCCGGCCTCAGGCCCTGGGGCTCCCTCCCACGCCC
Source organism: Triticum aestivum (assembly GCF_018294505.1). Taxonomy (NCBI): domain Eukaryota; kingdom Viridiplantae; phylum Streptophyta; class Magnoliopsida; order Poales; family Poaceae; genus Triticum; species Triticum aestivum. Next base: position 663,031,745 of record NC_057797.1, on the reverse strand, counting down.
AGTGGCAGCACTTAGCTCCGCGCTGGTGAGAAGACGTCGAAGACTAGATTAGGTGCCGGACGCGGCTTTTTCATTTGCTTTCCGCAGTTGGCTTGTTCTTCTCATTCGAAGTTTTATTGAAGTTGTTGCCGTCTTTGGCTTGTGGTTCTTCGACTTTTCACTCTCCTGCCTCGATTTCTCTTTTGCAAGGCCCCGCGAGGGGGGCAGCCAAGCGCCCTCGCGAGTGTTCCTGTCCTAGTCGTTCAAAGGTTTCGCGACCTGGGTCCATTACAGGAGCACCCCTCCAGTCCTGTGCCCACGGGCACCGCGACACGAACACAGGGCCTGGGTCGGTCGCCCCCCACGGCTGGGGCCAGGAACTATCCATGTGTGGGCACATAGCCGGAAGGCACGATAATGGAAGCAAAGCAACGATTAACAGCAATAACCCAAACACGCCCCTGCGGGGCTCCACACTACTGTCTTTTACGCAGGAAAAAGGAAAAGGAAGAACAAATCAGGCGCAGCTCACCTCCCACCGGCCTGCAGGGAAGACCCGAGCTGCCTCCGGCGCTCAGGCAGACTCCCTCTCGCGCTTCACCGAGGCGCGACGGCGGGCAGACACGCTACCACCTCCCAAGCAGGTACGACGGCGTGGAGGCTGACCGCGGCCACCGCTAGAAGAGTCGCCGCCTGAAGAAGAACTGGTGAAGCTTGGGGAACCCTGAGCGCCGCCAATCACGCGAGCGCTGTCCTCTCCATCGTCGCGGGGCTGGGTTCCCGGCCGTGGTCGTCGTCCTCAGGGCAGCACCCTGCGCGGCGACCATCTTCCCCAAACACCCTCACGTAGAGGGTGGCATCGCCGTCAAACTTGAAGTGCAGGGTGCACCGACGGCTCAGGCCACGCGCGCGGGCAAACGTCTGCCAACCGCGGGCCAAGGCCAGGCTACCGGCTGCGGAGACCTCCAATGAAGCCCATGAGGCCCGGCTGCAGCAGCCGTCAGCCTGGAGCCAGAGGCCGCCCGGGGCGCCGGCCGGGAGCTCGCTGAGGAGGAAGCGAGGAAGTGGAAGCCGGGTGCTAGTCGGGCTCCGCCGACCACACAACGAACTCCGGCAGCACCTCTTGCAGCGTGAAAGCGCGGCCTAGGGGGACGCGCGACCGAAAGCGCGCCCCCGGCCGCAGCAGTCCGCCGTCACCATGCTGGAAATCGTCTCCACGGCCGCGGGGAGCTGCCGTGGTGGCCACAGGATGTTTGCGAGGGCGCCCTCGGCTGCGCTTGGGCGGGGGAGAGGCAGGCTCAACCCTGGCGAGCCTTCCCCTTCTCTGCGGCCGAGAACCTCCTCAACGGGGGCCATGAAGAAGAAGGAGAAGTAAGGGGGATGAACTGGAAGGGCGCGCACCGATCCGTACTTATAGCCGGCGAGGCCAACCGTCGGCCCCCACGATCGCAGGTAATCATGACCCGCTTTGCATGCAGGGACTTGTCCAATCCGTGCAGTTGCCGAGGCGCCGTGGGGAAGTGGAGACGCCCAGTCCAATCAACCGCCACGTGGCGCCCAAGGCCGCAGGCTGTTAGGGCCAGCGGCGCTTCGCTCTTGCCCTTTCGCCTCCCTACACGGCCAAGTCCGGGCGCGCCTTGGGCCGGGGGCTACTGTCGGCGTTCTGGGAACGGGGGTCCCCAGACTTGCCTGCCTGCGGCCTGCGGCGTGGCTCAAAGGGGGCCCAGCACGGCCCGTCTTCATCAACACAGCCCCAAGACCCTCGCGAGGGGCCAAGCCTCGCGGGGCGGACGACACGGAGCTTCCTCCGGCATGGCCACATCAGGCTGGCTCGCGAGGAGGTGGAGAGATCAAGGCGGGGTACCTCACGAGGTACCCGTGATGCAAGCCATGACGACCAAGGGCGCCAGGCGGGCGCCAGCCCGCGCAGTGTCCTCCTTTCCTCTTTGGTGCAAAGGGAGCAAGCGCAGGCGAGAGCATCAAGCAAAGGCACCCGTTTCGGTGCAACAAGACCAAGACCAGTCCAACGGCAGGGAGGAAGTCATTGTGTAGCCCAAGCCAGCATCACCACCAGAGTCTTTGGAAGGCGAGGACTAACTTTAGTCAGGATAAGTGTACCAGATGTTCCCCTTCAAAATGGCCAATTGTTGGCGCCCTTCCCGCTCAATATTTGGGAAGAGGCCCAGGGCCTTTGCCTATAAATAGGACTAGCCACCCACAGGGTGAAAGGAGGGGATGGTAATCAGGAGATCTAGAATCGGCCAACCCAGAAACTAGCTAGGATCACAATCAAGAAGAGAGAGAGAGAGAAGGGTGACTGAACTCCCCCTAGCAGTTCATCCTCCCAACCAAGAACAGACCCTCGCGAGGCTGTTCTTTCCTTGTATTGCTCATCATCATCAAGCCCAAGAGGCATCCACCACACACACACTGGAGTAGGGTATTACCCACAACGATGGCCCGAACCAGTATAAAACCCTGTGTCTCTTGTGCTGTTCTTTCCATAGCTTAGATCTTAGCAAGGCGGAGGGGTGCAGGTAGGTAGAAGGCGAAATCTCCGCGCGCACCCCAGTGTTCGAACCTCAAGGGTCTGCCGGAACCCGAAATCCGACAATCATAACTTTAAGTTACAACAAATGAATGTGAAGAGTGCTTTTCTTAATGGTCCGATTAATGAATTGGTATATGTCAAGCAACCTCGGGTTCGAGGATCCCTACTTTCCCGATCATGTGTATCAACTCGATAAGGCACTCTATGGCCTTAAAAAAGCCCCACGTGTGTGGTATGACCACCTTACCGAGTTGTTACAAGACGTGGTTTTGAAGTTGGGCTAATCGACCCCACTCTTTTTACTAAGAAGGTCAAAGGGGAGTTGTTTGTGTGCCAATTATATGTTGATGATATTATCTTTGGTTCCCCTAACAAAGCTTTCAATGAGGAAATTTGCCGCTCTCATGACCTCAAAGTTCGAGATGTCTTCCATGGGAGAGTTGAAGTTCTTTCTCGGGTTCGAAGTGAAGCAAAGGAGAGAAGGAACCTTCATCAACCAAGCCAAATACACTCAAGACATGCTCAAGAGATTCAAGCTAAGTGATGTCAAGCCGGCTTCCACTCCATGCCCACTAAGTGCCAACTTGACATTGATCCCAATGGTAAAGCGGTGGATCAAAAGGTATATCGCTCCATGATTGGCTCCTTGCTTTACCTTTGTGCATCTAGACCGGATATCATGTAGAGTGTGGGTATTTGTGCACGGTTCCAAGCCGCACCTAAGGAAAGTCACTTTGTGGCGGTAAGCGAATCTTTTGTATTTGGCTCATACCCAAACTTTGGCTTATGGTACCCAAGAGGAGCAAACTTAAAGCTTGTAGGTTATTCGGACTCGGATTGGGCGGGAGATAAAGTTGGATAGGAAGTCCACTTCTGGAGGCTGCCAATTTCTTGGTTGCTCTTTGGTGAGTTGGTCTTCCAAGAAGCAAAGTTGTGTGTGTCTCTCGTCCACGGAAGCGGAGTATGTGCTGCCGGTATTGTTGTGCACAACTTTTATGATGAGGCAAACTTTTAAAGGATTAAGGTGTCATTTGTGACAAGTGCCTCTTTGGTGTGACAATGAAAGTGCCATCAAGATTTCTCTCACCCGGTGCAACACTTCAAGACGAAGCATATTGAGATTCGGTTCACTTCATCCAGGATCACATAAGGCGAGGAAATCGAGCTCAACTACGTCAACACTCATGACAACCTGGCAGATATTATTCACAAAACCCTTGGATGAAGCAAGATTTCGCGAGTTAAGGCATGAGCTAAATATCATTGATTCGAGCAATGTTGCTTGAACCCTTGCACACCCCACCATACTCAACTTGTTATCTTGTCTAGATGTAGTCATGGACATAGGGGGGTTGTTCTCTCAATGAACTCTTCCTCCCCCATTATGCATAAATTGATCAACTCTTTCACATTATCTTGTTTTAAAGACAGTTTTGGTCATGGGCCCAAGGATAATTCTTCGCGGTGCCATACCAATTGACTCATACATAGGTGGCTAACGGCCACCGACCCCCTTGATAGTGTTGTGCTTTGTGGTTGTCCTTCTTTGTCCTGCCTTAGTTTGTTTTCTTAGCTTTAGGTGTTTGGGTCTCCAAGTGTGCGTTCTCTTTCGTTTTTTGGATTCTTGGAACCCACCTTTTTCCCTGTGTCTTCTCTATCCCAAGCCTTCCCTTTCCTCGATCCATCTATTCTAATTGCACACACTTGACCATGGCTTTGGTGATGGTGACCGGGCGGTACAACCGGGGTCACAGGCGGTTCTACCGCTGGTGCTCTCCAGGCGGTCTCCCAGCGGTGCTTGAGCGGTTCCACCGCTCAACCACTAGGGTGCCCGTCTGGCCGGTTCTACCGGTTGGTTACGGTGGTACTACCGCTACCTCTTGGCGACGGAAGTACTGCCCGCAGCCACTAGCTCATACCAGGCAGCGGTACAACCGCTTCCTTGAGCGGTATAACCACCGCGTGACTTTGGGCCTATATATACCTGTCGGGGCTGGAGAGGATTTCTTTTTCCCTCCTTCTGAGCCCTTCCTTTCTTGTGCCCTAGCCGCGGGTCGCCATTGCCACTGCCCCGGAGTGCTTCTCGCGCTTCGGATCCATGGGGTCTCCGTGGATCCTCTCCAAGGAGGCCTCCTCCTTCCCGATCTCTTCCCACGGATGACGGTAATGCCCCATGTCCTTTGTTCTTCGCTCTAGGATTTGTCCCCTTCTTCTAGGGCATTACTTGACATTCTGCGTTTATTGTTTAAACTATTGGGTGGAAGAGATCCTTTTTGCCTCCTGCTTAGACTGCACTTCTTAGATATTAGAATATGGCTAGTGTGATACATATTTCGCAGATAGATCTAGTCCCTACCCGTAGTACCACTGTTCAGCGGTTCTACCGCCTCTACGGGCGGTACAACCGCTGGAGCGATTCTATCGGTAGGTGACCCGATTCAACTGGGATATCTGCACCATGTAGCCTTATTCTATTTTCTAAGTTTGTGCAATTTATCTTTTCCTCTGTCTGTGTGTGCAATCCTCTCATCCTTGTTGGGTTTCTTGTGTTCTCCTTGTGCGTGTGTACAGGTGGCTCTAGTTCTCACTCTGCTCCTCGCAAGACCAAGAAGAGGGCACGAAGGACCTTGCGCCCGGTTGTGTCTGATGACGAAGAAGAGGTTGTGATTCCCACCAAGCCCACTCGCCGTGAGAAGTCTGCCACTGCCAAGCAACTTGTGGTTTTACCCTTTCACCGTTGGAAAGCCAAGGATTGGGAAGCCTTTCGCTCGAAGAATCCTTATGAGGTTCCCATTGCTCCCCGTTGGACCACCGTTCAGTTCTGAAATGAGATGCAAGTGCGGATCGTTCATGAACTCTTCGAGCACACAAGAACAGGTATGCCAAGAAGTGGACCATCGATCTTAACCATTGGAAGAACAACTTGGAGTACTTTGGTGAAGCCTTGGCTCTCTATGAGGAGTTCAATCTGGTCAAGCTCATGTCTGTTAATTGTGACTTCGATGTTCAGCTTGTCCATCAGTTCTATGCCACTGTTCACTTTGGAGAAGACGATGCTCAGACTCTCACCACTACAAAAAAAATACAATTCCATGATGATACGTGTTTGTCACAGTGGGTCGCGTTTTTTGTCATGCATGTACATCCATGAAAAATTTATGACAGAATCAAGATAGTCATACCTATGCTGTCGTAGAAGTGTTCCATGACATTACCAAAATTATCATCACGGAAGTGTCCACTTCCATGATGATAAATCGCGCGTCACAGAAGTGCTTTCGTCAAGGGTGACCGACACGTGGCATCCACCGTAACAGAACGTCGTTAAGCTATCGGGTCGGGTTTTGGATCCGATAACCCGTTAACAGCCCCGACCAATGGGGATTTTCCACGTGTAAAATCATCATTGGCTGGAGGAAACACGTGTCGGCTCATCGTTGGGACAGATGTCAACCACTCATTGGACGGAAGGCGCCTATGATACGTCGACACGTGGCACGGCCCAACAGAGGCCCATTCCTATGAAAAGGCCGGCCCGTTTGACTTGGTCAAAAGTTGGCGGGCCGGCCCATGGAAAGCCCGTTAACGGCCTGTTTGAATATAGCCCATTTACAGCCCGCTAACCCAAGGCCCGTTACACCCTATCCGAATTAGGCCCAGTAGTGTCATCTGGGCCATCCAATATGATTCCAGCCCGTTTTCACTTCTGGCCCATGTATGGCCCATGACGTCTTTCGGCCCATATGAGGCCCTATGTAACTCTTGGCCTACTAACGGCCCGTGGTGAAACTGGCCCGTAATGAACAGTGTATCACTTTACACCCATTAACGGCCCGTGGTGAAACTGGCCCGTAATGAACAGTGTATCACTTTATACCCATTAACGGCCCGTTATTCCGTTGGGCCGTTTCCAGCCCATGTTATCTTTCAGCCTTCTCTGAGCCCATTTATTCTTGGGCTCATTTCCAGCATTCGTTTACTTACGGCCCGTTACTGTCATTTTCTGCTTGTGGGCCAAATTCAGCCCGTGGTTACAGTCGGCCCGTTTGTGGTCCGTTAATACGTTGGGCCGATTTCATAGCGTCATCAAATACGGCCTATTAACGATGGCCCGTTATGGTCGGCCCATGAACGGACGATTCCAACTCTAGCCCGTTTACGGCCATAATGCGGTCTATTTGGCCAATCGATTATACGGCCCGTATAAGGCCCATTTATAATATGGCCCGCAGAAGGCCCATTGTTTCTACGGCCCGTAGAAGGCCCATTGTTTCTACGGCCCGTAGAAGGCCCACTGTTTCTACGGCCAGTAGGAGGCCCAGTGTCACTACAGTAAATATTAGCCCATGGTTATTGTGGCCTAGTTTTAAAAAAATAGGTTATTGCAGCCACTAGCTAACCGCGGAAAAAGAACTGCAATGACTACAAGCAAACAAATAAACAAGACAACAAGGAAATAAATAAGCAAGCAACTAACGCTAGGCTATCACGGCTATTACACATATTACATCCACTGGGCATCAAAGTTCGCCACCAGTGCAAATATAGGGAACAAAGCAGCATATCATATACACTGGTTGTCAAAGTTGGCGACCAGCGCAAATAAACGCCGCAGCAAAACAAATCCAGAACTGAAACCACTTCAGAAGATCTCAAGAAACAATATCCTGGGTACCCATAATGCTGGCAAGATGCTTAGCAAGCTTATTAACTTTCTCTTGTTTGGCGCTTAAATCCTCCAGCGCTTGCTGTTGCACCAGAAAATATGCATCTGAATTCTGCAGGGACTTCCTCAGTCCTTCAGCTTCCTGTCGCAGCACATCTGATCGATGTCTTTCAACTTGAAGTTGAGACTCAAGAAGACGAACTGATTCAGGCAGCGAGTTCGAAGAGCTTGTGCCAGCAGTAGTGGCCAGTAACTCGAACACTACATCAAGACAGGACTTTTGGGTTCCCTCACTGTCGTCAAGATAGTTTTTATCAGCTTTCTTGGAGACCAACAGGGATGTCTCACTATCTTGAACCTTATCTGCATTACTTCCTTTACCATTGGATAACGCGGTACTGTTCTCCAATATTTTGTCCGCATTCTAAAAGAGAAACAAGCAGACACATCACATGTTTACCATGTTGTATATGAAACTCATTTTGGTAAATGAGTTCAGTAGTAAAGTGGACAGGATAACAGCATGAAACAAACATATATCTATGTACCATGGTCACTTTATGGTCTATATCATTCTAGTTTTTGTTGCCAAATCAAGATAGAGACACAGTTCAAATAATATTTGTTCAAGACAAAGCAGAATAGACAGAATATAAGTGTGGGTAACTATAGAGCAATAACAACACTTGTAATGTGCATGACATGAGAACATAACTGTTTATTCAATTGAAACTGAAATCAACATAGAGCAGGTTACAACAGCAAACCAGTTAAAGAAACAGGTTTAAAACATACCTGTTGCGCCATTGGAGTTTCAATTCCATCCTTCAAATTTGAAAATAGTTGGTATGAGTAAATACAGTCATGCAAGAGCAAAGGAGTATGAACCATAGCTACAGAACCTGACCTGAGAACAAATCTTCTTCTCCTTTAAGCGTTGAGTTGGGATTCGGAGTGGTGGTCCTCGTGCTTTGGGCACTGCAGTTCCCTTACTAACTGCTCGTGTTTGGGTGCTCTGTGGTGGAGACGGTGCTGTGTCAACTGGAACTGGGTTACTATCTGCCGGGGTTGGGGTTAGAAGGGGTGTAGCTGGTTCTCTGTCCAACTGGGTAGGGGTACAATCTGCGAGAGTCTGGGTTATGTGTGGTGGATCTGGTCCTTGGGCAAGTACAACCGTGGTTCTATCTGCATCAACTGGTAGCACTATCTTTTCTGAAGACCGTGTTGTTACTCCCTTAGATACTGCCATCACGCTCTCCAATTCAAATGGCTGATAAACAAGAAAAGTAATTGAAAGTATAGACATTGTATGATAGACAGGTGCAATGGATAGTGGGGAATAAAAGAGGGCATGAAATAATTCATATTTATGTTGTCTAACCAAACAGGATAGCATGACACAATTTCACATATATGATGGCTAACTAAACAGGATAGCATGACACAATTTCACATTATGATGGCTAACTAAAAAAGATGGAAAGACATAGTTCAAAATATGAGACTATGTAAACAGGATGACATGACATAACTATATAATGTGTTTATTAAATAGGTTGGCATGCCATAATTCACATACATTCACGGATAGAATGCCATAATTCAAAATATGATGACTGTAAACACTAAACAGGATGAGATGATATAACTATATGATGTCTTTATTAAATGGGTTGCCATGCCATAATTCAGATAGATGATGTGTATGTACTATGTAAACATGATGGCATGATATAATTCAAATATATGATTTATATAGTAAGCAAGTAAGCAGATGGCAATCCATATATGATGTAAAAACTAAGCAATGCAAGACAACATGCATGACATGGGTAATATAACCCTGCCAAGTTTGAGCATAGACCTCAGGGGGAAAATAGGACTGGTCATCAGTCTCTGAATCCTCCTCTGAGGAGCTCTCTGTAACCAGCAAGATGTCTGCTTCAGCAGGTAGCATTGTCTGCTCTGAATACCTTGTTTTCACTCCAGATACTTCCATCACCGCTTCAAATGGCTGATGCACAGGAAGAGTAGTTGAATATACAAACGTTGTCGCCAAATGGAACACGTAATACAAAAAATGATAGCATGATATAATTCACATACATGATGATTGGCTAAACAGCATGGCATTGCATAATTCACATATATAATGCCTTTGCAACAAGATAGCATTGTATAATTCACATATATAATGTCTTGCAACAAGATGGCAATGCATAATTCACATATATGGTAATTAGACACTGAACAGGTGGCATTCACACAAAGCATGTCTAAACTAATCAAATGACATAGCAATGCGAGACACCATACGCACGATATGAGCAACATAACCCTGCCAAGTTAGAGCATACACCTCGGGGGGGGGGAATAGGACTGGTCATCTGTCTCTGAATCCTCCTCTGAGGAGCTATCCGTAACCAGCGAGATATGCGCTTCGTCAGATAGCATAGTCTGCTCTGAAGACCTTGTTTTCACTCCAGAATTTGCCATCACCGTGTCAAATGGCTGATGCACACGAAGAGCAGTTGAATGTAATAACATTGTTGACAAATGTAATATGTAACGAAAAAAAGGATGGCCTGATATAATTTACATATAAGATGACTGGCTAAGCAGGATGGCATTGCAAAATTCACATATATGATGCCTGGCTAAACAAGATGGCGTTGCATAATTCACATAAACGATGAATAAACTAAACAGATGGCATTCGCACAAAGGATGTCTAAACTAAGCAGATGACATATTTGATGTATAAAGTAAGCAATGCAAGACACCATATGCATGATATAACCAACATCAGCATGCCAAGTTAGAGCGAAGACCTCAGGGGGTAAATAGGAGTTGTCTTCTCCTTCTGAATCCCCCTCAGAACAGATATCTTCCTCTCGATTACAATCCGAAATGCGTGGAGGGGGGCTGCCTTTGCGCCTACCATGGAGCGACGTCTGCATGAAATTTTATTGCCACACAAGGCTCGTCTCTTTTGCTCTACATGTTCAGTTCCATTGTTTACAATAACTGTCATGCATAGGAATAAAACATAGTGAGATTATGTAAGGAGTGCATGCAGAAATCCAGAGTGATGGTAGCAACCTGTGGATAGACCCAAAACCAATAATAGCAGGCAGATAATGGCTTCAGTTAAAAATACAGATAATGGCTTCTTTACTGTTTGTTTCCCACCCAACATGAAACTCATAGTAGACACCGGAGATTAACCAGATAGTAGATAGATACTATTGATAGCGGCCCCGATATGTACCCCACAACCATTTAAAAACTCAAGTTTGACCATTAGTTTGGAGCTGACTCAGAGTCTAATCGGTGAACAGGACGATAAAGTAGCATGTAATATTAAGCGATGCATAACGTAAGCAGACACGAAAGAGTGCGACCTCTCTTGCGGACCCGTGTAGTCCTCGAGGTCATCTGCTCGGTTGATGATGGTAGTGCAGTTTTCATGGCTGCCAGCGGCGGGGAAGAAGATCTGAGGCGGCGAAAGACAGTCTGGAGGCCGGATCCCTGCTGTGCTGGACCCTTCTGTCGTTGGAGCAGCTGAGCTGGGGTGGACGACGGCGCAGCAGGAGCGGGACAAACCACGCAAGGTTTTCTTTGACAACTATCTGTAAGAGAAGTAATTCTGTAAGGGCTCGTTTGAATTGGAGGATTCCAACAATGCAGGGATAGGAAATAGACAGGAATAGGATAGGAATGCACGTGCAAAACAGAGAATTTAAAAACACAGGATTTCTGCCAATCTGGGTGTTTGATTCACAACAATTGGAAGATCACAGGATGCAAAGAAGCATGGTGAGATTAAGTCAAACCACAAGAAAATGTACGGTTATAATGCTATTATGCTACTATCTCTTAGTCTTGTGCTTCATGAATAGGAATTTGAAAAGAAGGACAAGTGAAAATTAAAATTCCTACGTTTTTTCTTTCAAGGAGACACTAAAGGAACAAATTCGTGTGCTCAGTGGACAATATATATAACATGTAGAGTAAAAAAGAGATGCAACAAGTGTACAACCTCTTTGGCGAAGCCATGTCGATCTCAGCGTGATTGGGTTGGCCGGTGAGGATGCTCCGGCTGACTTGGCTGTCGGAGGAGGGGAAGAAGATCGTAGGCGTCTGGAGATGGAGCCTGAGGTACTGCTCCGCTGTGATGGAGGGTTTCGTCATTGGAGCAGCTCCGGTGAGTTGTACGACGCCGAGGCTGAAGCAGGACAAGAGAGACAACGAACAACGTAAACTTGAGTGGGATTCTAATAGCATCTCCAATACATGACGTAAAATACATAACCACAAAGTGCTAGATGTAAAATACATCAGCCGCTCATCTCTGAACTTAACTGTCGAAACTGAATTTAACTGTCGAAACTGAACTTAACTGTCGAAACTGAATTTTGATGTCGAAACTGGACGCACTAGCAAGGTGAGGGGAAGAAGATCGTAGCTGGTCAGTCGATTTTGCAGCTATTGGATACGAAATCAAGGGCCTGCGGTTCATCTTCAACCTCCACCCCCCTGAGCCGGCCAAACAGCAGCCCCCGGCCACCCGCGGTGCGCCGCCCCGCTTGCCCCGAAAACACTCCCCACCGCTGGTCCACCGCCGCCCCGGCCATCCCTCTAGCCCCCCCCCCCCGTGCCGAGCTTTTTCTCCGGCGATCCCCATGCCATCGCCCCGCCAATGCCCCGCCACCGCCCCCATCCTGAACCCTAAGATAGATAGTGGGGTACCTCTCCGGCGAGCCCTCCTCTCCGCTGTGGCTGGTTCTTCCTTCACCCCGGTGGCATTGGAGTGAAGTGTAGCTAAATCGGAGCAGCATCACAAGCAAGAGCAAGAGCGAGAGCAGCAGCACGAGCAAGAGCAGACTAGGCAGGGGACCGAGAGCAAGAGCAGAGCAGCAGCGCGAGCGAGAGCTAAAGCAGCAGCATGTCCTATTGATGTGGACGTCGCCGCTGAGGGAGCGACACCGTGGAGGAAGTGGCCGGCGATGCCGCCGTGGATGGAGCCGCGCTGTGTCGGCTCGGGACCGAGCGCCGGCAGCACGGTGAGATCGAATCAAGAAGAAAATGTTGCGATTAGTGTACAATCTCTTTGGTGGCGCCGATTAGGCCAAAGCTTCATCCGAGGAAACAGTGATGATGATGCTCTTCCGGTGGTGCAGGTGAAGACGGCGGTGTGGGAATGGAGGTGGCGCAAAAGACGAGGGGAACGTCGGGGCAGCTCCTTGGAGGTGGAGGACGGTGTGGCTGAACCGGCGGGACGATGAGATCGATGATGGATCCTCATCCCGTACGGTGGATGAGGGACGCCAAGGTGTTGCTGTGGACGACGTCGTCGGGGAAGAGGCTCCGGCTGGGTGGCGGACGGAGCAGGGTGTGGGGTTTCGTCGCGGGTTTTCGCGGCCTCGGTGTACGAATGGGTGGGCAGATGGGATGGCAGTAGGGAACCATGGCTTAGAGACGCGCTTGTCCGAAATGTGGGGTAAGTTACAAAAGTACCCCCACCGATTTGAGGTGGTTCTTTCAGTTCAGGGGTACCACGGGCATTTCGCGTGTCGGGATTTCACAGGAGGTGGGAGTTTTCGCGCGCGTTGTAATTTCGGAATAGCAAGGCGCGGGTTGAGATGGAGGGAGTTGTCAAAGCACAACGAGACAAAGATATATCTTAAATATTTCGGGCTAACGAGGTGCGGGTTGAAATTTCCGGACAAGCCTAACATGTACTGTACCAAATCAATGCGCCCTACAAATGTCATTCAAAACTTTGAATTCATGTTATGTTCAATTAAAATATTTCGCTACGTGTATAATGCATGCAACCTACTACTCAAATGAACGTTTTAGTGCATTCCAAACGTATATACTACCGCTTCAATATGAACTAAATTTGAATTCGTTTCTCTATTTGAATAAGATCTACAGTAATGATTGTTGTGAAGTCAAAGCATTTGAATTCGTTTCTCTGTTTTAATAAGATCTACAATCATCATTATTGTCAAGTTAAACCATCGTTTGTGTATTATCTTCACAGCACACCACATGATTAGTCTCGAGTTACATATGAACTATGTGTACTATATGAACTCGAACTAGATTTTTTGAATCCACTTTATTTTGATTTCAAATCACATTACATTTCTAGCTCTAGCTAGATCTTCATAATCTAAACCATGTCTCATATGTATAATGTGTTTATCACATTATGTATGGTGCCCCGCCCCCTACGCCTACAAGTATTTAGATGTGAGTTGCAAACACCACACATTACCACAAATTCAAATAAAATGTGAGAATGTTCGATATATAGTATTGTTTAGATTGTTCGATATTTAGTTGTAAGCTGCAAACGCCACACATTATCACAAATTCAAATAAAATGTGAGATTGTTTGATGTATAGTATGGTTTAGATTGTTCGGCATTTAGCTGTGAGTTGCAAACACCATGCATTATCACATTATGGTATAACATGTGCACAGCACGTGTATCACCGCTATATTCATGCATGCAATGTTTAAAACACTATGATCTCCTATTCAAATATATGAATCCGCTTTCATATCAAATTATGATCTTTGTTAGTCTCTTACACCCACACAATCCTCTAACCTTTGTAGCTACCACTAACTTTCTCTCGTGCATGCACACGCCCTCCTCGCCCTCCCCCTCCCTCGGCATTCTATCCACCGGGCACATTCATTTTTTTCTTTAGGTCGTTCTCCCAGAGTCTCCACAACTCCTTTATGACACACACAGATCGATAAACCTCTCCAACGATGCCTGCCTACAACATACAAACACACCTTCAATCTCCTCCTTTATGTGTCCTTGCCTCGTGTCTCTCATACGGTCAGACACACGTGTAAACTCTCGCCCCTCTTTTCATCGCTCTCTCACAACCGCACACTCCTCCCCCTATCTAGCTAGTAGTTGGGCCTCTCGCACCACCTCCTAGCTCCATTCTCTCTGTCTATCCGTCTCACTGGGCCTTATTAGCCTCTAACAAATGGACGTACACCGACCGATCTCTCCATATACATATAGCTAGCTAGGTCCCTATAACTCGTTTTTACGCACACGTCAATTGACCTACTTCATTAGTTGTGTCTCTCCCTTCCTCCGACAAACAACAATTGATCTACCGATCTAGTTAGGTTTGCTTACCAAACACATGGTTCCCCTTCATCATCCATGGATGCGTCCCGACAGATCTATCACGCACAGGCACACACAGAAACACATCCCCACTCTTATTGATAACATTGCAGTTCCACCCTCAGTTTGTCTAGTAGGCCTCTCCCACCATCTTCGAGAAGCAACTCCATCACTCATCCAGCACTCTACCCCTCTCCCTCCCTCTCCCTCCCTCTCTCTCTCCTCTATCTCTCTCCCATCATATTTCCCGTCCTTCAGTTATGTATGGATGTCGACCGATCTCCCTCAAGACATAGCTGGGTCTCTCCTTCTCAACACATATACGAGTCGTTCTACCTCTATAGTTAGGCCTCTGCCTACCCCTCCCACCACCCCCTCCCCCCCACACACACCGATACATCGAGCGCTCTAGTCATGTCTCCCTGCCACACACAAACTTGACGTGTGCCCTCTAACGTTCCGGTAGGCCAGTCGCCCTATATCTTTGACTTGTACACACACACAATTTCGATGGCTCTCTTCATCGATCTCGCACCCACCCACTTGATCCTCTCTTCGACTCTATCGATAGCTATGACCCCTCCCTCTCTTCTCGTGGATTGCCCGACCCTCTATGTATGATATGGATAGGCCTCCATTTCACACACATTGCATGCAAAATTTTGTTTGAGATGTCATCGACACATATTCCCACAAATAATTCACGAAATCAACCCCCCACCCCACCCCCACCCCAAAACAAAAAACACTCACGAACGCGGTTTGTATCTCTCACACACACCCACGTAGGTGGGGACGTGCACGAAGAGAAGAGGTGCATGCACGGCGCACGTACTCCCGTCTCTTTCCCAACCACACCCGCGCGGGTACACGGTGGAGCTCATTTCTGTACGAAAAAGGCAGCCCACGTGGTAATTTGGCACGTGTACTGGTTGTCCACTTGGTGGAGGGAGGATCGTCTACCACGGGTGAACAAACAAATTGCGACTTGACGTGTTATGTTAAAAAAAGAGGCAAACCATGTGGGGCCTACCTTAGAGGCAAGGCTCTATACACTGGAGTACTTTTGATGTGTCCCGTCAACTCGCAGAACGAGGAGAAGCTTGCTTAGTACGCCGTCTCCCCCGCCCACGGGCGCGGTGGCTCGCAGGATGAGGTGAAGCTTGCTTACTACGCCTTACGCCCGCTCCCTCGCCCATGCGCGCGGTGGCTCGCAGGACGAGGAGAAAAATTTACTACTCCCTCCGTTTACTCCTCGTCCCTACTACCTTGGTTATAGAGATTATATCATATTGTTTGGAATATATATGTCCTTTAGTAGATTTCAATATGAACTACTAGTACATACTCCAAACACTGATGTATATAGACGTATTTTAGAGTGTAGATTCACTCATTTTGCTCCGTATGTAGCACTCTCCCTCGCCCCTCGACCCTCGCCCACGTGGTGGACGTGCAGCAATTCATTCGGTCTCATATAGCCAGAACGATATATACTGCACTACCATTATTGCTCGACTTCCCGAAGAGGCGAAGAGCCAATCGCAAGGTCAATATTTTGGAGATGCCAAGCGCAAGGTTATAGGAGAACGAGTAGTAGGTGCCGCGTCATTTATAAATAAAGTTTTTTTTCTTCAGTGGCACGTACGCAATATGATAGGTTCATATGGAGAGAAAAGGAGTACATAGTCAGGACGGGCCAGCCTACACGGTTGCTTGCTGGGGTTGCTCTCTTCACACTCTCTCGCACAAAACGACTGTGGCCACATCTCTAACATCCCGGCGGATCACGTCCGCTTGGGGAAGGGGTGGATGCTTAGTGTAGATGCGGTGGCCGTCGCCGACGGCGAAAACCCACTGTCGGCACGTCCCGATCAGGGGTCCCCGCCGTTCTCTCTCACAAAGCCGGTGAGGTTGCCTTCGTCCCTTGCTCACTGCCGCGACGTGGGCAGTTGCCGCCTCCCGCCGCCCTCCTCAAGGTTGAGCTACGTCCCTCAGGTACAACTCCCTTTACAGCCGGCTTGCACCACTGCTCCAGCTGCCCACATCACTCCCTGTGGATATTTCTCTACTTCTTTGCCCCGCACATACCTCTACTGGCTTCTACGTACTGTATTTGTGATGAGTTTATGTCTCATCAACTAGTCCCAGTAATCTTATTCTAATCACGCTTGTTCAATTTCTTTGCCACAGGGATGCTCATCTCGATTTTGGTGAAACTGCACAAAATGATCCGATGGTCAAAAGGTTGCAAACTTCATTTATTAGGAAGCTCGAACGTTGCCAGCAAATTGAAGCCTGGTCAGGGTTCACGGTTCAAGGGCTAGGGACTGCATGGATCGTTTTTTTCTTTAGCTGCCTCTGTTCCAAAATAAGTGTCAACTTTAGTAGTAGTACAACTTTGTACTAAAGTTTGCACAAAGTTGAGAAACTTATTTTGGAACGGAGGGAGTACATATTTGCTATGATCTGTCAATCATTGAGATGCAATAGCATGCATGTTAGTCTCCTTTGTATTTGATGAAATGTTGCAACGGGCAACCTTGGACGCAAGATACATGTAACAGAAGCTGGAAGCTTCATAGCATTGTACAAATTTATCTCGCTGATAAATTACAGTACGTACTATACTAGTACTTCCTCCGTTCCTAAATATAAGTCTTTGTAGAGATTTCACCATGAACCACATGCGGATGTATATAGATGCATTTTAAGTGTAGATTCATTCATTTTGTTCCGTATGTAGTGGAATCTCTACAAAGACTTATATCTACTAGTAATAGCTAGCCCCCACTACTAGGAATTCTCTATCCTCTCCTTGAGCCACGTCATCAAAATTGATGTAGCCGTTAGATGAAGTAAATCAGTCCATAATAGCCGTCTGATCTTGACGTTGAGAGGCTCCGCACTAAGCCACATGCAAGCATGCAGAAATACCGTGCCACATGCATGTGAGTGGGTTTTAAATCACATCAACATGTCTGCATGCAAGCATGCACCGGTAGCATGCATGTAAGTGAGCTTTTAAGTCCCATTAACATGTCAAAAAGAAAAATATAATCCCATTATGCAGTAGGAGTTCAGGTTGGCTGATCTTTTTTCCTTACGTGGGATGATCTAAATGATGATGGGAGTTTATTTAGTTTGGCTACCACATTTGTCATGTGGTTATAGAGTTTTTTTTGTTCTATGAAACCGATAATTTTGCGTAGAGAGATATATCGCTGTTCCGCGCCAACGCGCGAGGACTCATCTAGTAATATTTAGGAACGGGGGGGAGTACTATGTAAAGAGTTAGGTGTCGCACGGTGATAATAGTGTGAGGTGGGCCATGAAATCACTAAGCCTGCGTGTTTTCACTGCTCTTGCATGCCTCCGCTGTAAGAATAGAGAAAATTGTAATCTAGTAGTAGTAGTAGTATACCTCCTTTCGCCGAAAGCGTGGGACATCCAGCAGTCCTACCACCTCAGTAATAAAAAGACCAATGAGCCGTCAAATCACATAGACCCAGCAGTAAGTTGGACGGACGAAGCAACCATCACTCTTGCGCCAGTGAGAGGTCGCATCCGCTCTGCCCGGGCATGAATGCGGCACCGATTCTTTGGAGCGGCCCTGACCGTTTTGGGCGGGAAGCGCGCGGGGGCGATGGAGGGGCTTTGGGTGGGCCAGGCTGGTCAGGAGCGGGCGTGGCAGTTGTCCGCATGTCCCTACCGGACACGCCCGGAAACGAGAGGATGCACCAACTCTCGCGGCTGAAATCGTACACTACACAACATCTCTCTGTAGGAGTAGGTTGATCTGTCGCTCTCTCTAACACACACATGGTGTTAAACAACACACACACACAGGCACCTTGGTCCCGTTGCACCTTCTAATGTGACTTATTACACCTAGATGGAGGGAGTAGTAAGTATACGAGATACGGTGGCACACTGACCTAAGTCGAATACAAGTGGCCAAAATTTGTGTGCATGTTATAATAAGGATTCACTTAAAATAGTACGTGAGCGAACAGAGGGGTCAATTGGACAGTGTTCCCGAGCAGTAGCGAGATGTGTGAGGTAAGATACACCGCTGGCGCTTTTAATTTCTCTTGTTAATTTGTTTGTTTCACCCTCTGACTGGTGGGACCCAACGTACTACGTGGAGAGAGGTAGGGTGACTAAGGCTGCATTATTTCTGCACCACTGTGGATAGTCTTACCACCAAAGCCACATGACACGATTATGATTGAAATCCCAATGACTCCCACACACAAAAAAAACACACGGCATGCTTGTCACACGAATGCAGGAATGTATAAAAGGTTATTTCCCTCTCGTTGAACATAACGGGAGGGTTGTGTAGCTGGTTAGCTTGTTCGCTCACTCTCTCGCCCTCTCCCACTGGAGCCTCAGCGCTTGTAGTTGCTCTCTTCACACTTTCTCGCCCTCTCCAAATCTAAACAAGACTTCGTTGGCCTCTCTCTCCCCTCACTGCTGCTCAAAGAGCCGGCAGGATCCGTCCGCCGGGAAGGGAAGGAGGCTTAACGCTGTCGCCGTCGGTGAGGGACTACCGGCGCAGCTGTTCACTTTCCACCCAGCAGCGGCGCGGGAGGGCCTCCGACCCCTTCTTCTTCATCGTCGTCCCGTCGCCCACCGAACCACGCCCCAAGAACCTTAAGGTATAATTTACTTACTCCACATGCATTGCTCTAGCTGCATGTATACCATGAATCTAGGACGTGGTTCAAAGAGGAAAGGAGTGGGGCAAATTAGTGGGAGAAGTTGTATATAGCATGAATCTAGGGCGTGGTTCGAAGAGGAAATGAAGGGGGAAAGTTGTATAGCATTAATCTAGGGCGTGGTTCAAAGAGGAAACGAATGGGGGAAAGTAGTGGGGAAAGTTGTATCGCATAAATCTAGGACGTGGTTCAAAGAGGAAAGGAAGGGGCGAAAGTACTAGTTCAAAAAGGAAAGGAAGGGACAAGGCTGTAGAGTTTGAGCAGGACTAGATTTGGTGCGCCACATAGGGAAAGGAGCCTAAAGATAAAAAAACTGGACAACACAAATATGCTCCTTGGTTCTTGTTCTTTGTTTGCAACGCCTGTGCATGCACAGTACAGAATTGGTAGATGCACATGGGTGGTGCGTCCACTATCCGTGCAACTCATTAGCTGTTTGTTAATCCAGCTTGTTGGTTACAAAACTCCCTAGTCCCTACCTGTTGGGTTCCAGGGACTAAACATGGACTGAGGTTATTAAATGACAATGCTAACGACCATGTTACCCCTAGTATGAACTAATAAGAGACCAAGGTGCGATGCGTGGCGGGGCACTGTTTGGCAAAAGTCCCAAAAAGACTCACTCGGGGTCTTCTTTCTTTAGTCCCAAATGCCCACTTTTAGTCCCTAAAAGTCCCTCCTCTTTGGTTTAGATGGGACTGACACGGAGTTTTTTTAGTCCCTACACCAAAATGTCCCTGTAAACAAACACCCTCTAATAATGCCGCTGGAAAATTGATGCAATGCCACAGTTAAAAGCAAATTACATGTTTAGCAAATTTTATTGTTAATATAATCTCTATGTTAATATTAATCAATGCCACCGTTTGAGAAATGCTACTGTCTTGCCTTCTTTCCCATTTAGATAAGGTAGATGCTTCTTTTTGTTGGCTTATGTGTCATCCACCGTTATTGACCACTAATTGTTTCCTTTGCACCTCTATGTAAACATGGTTATCTGCTTCACCTCGTTGCCATTGTAACCTTTTGTTGCACTGCACAAAACACTTTTGTTTTAAGAGTGTTTTGTGTAGTTCAACCAAAATGTCACACCGACAATGTTGCTTGATTGCTTGATCTTAGTGGAACTGCAAAAGAGGAGATCTTACTTCCTATCCGTTAAGGCGAATTTGGTTCAGATCTTCTTCTTGTGAGTTGTTTGAATTCTGCATCATGAGAGGTTAGTACTAGCCTTCTTTCACATGATTCTGCAGTGTGCATTCATATGTTGTGCTACTTGTATGATAATGTTGCTTGATTTTAGTGAACTGCTGTAGCGATCAGACCTCAAACAGTCTGATCTCTATGCTCTGGTGTCATCCCTGGATCAGTAATGCTGACACCACACAGTACTCGGAGGATTTATAGCAGAGTAGCAATCACACACTTATTACATCGAGTGTCTCAAAAGAAAGCTTACTACAATAAATATGGCTTAAGGCCATCCAATAACTATAACAGCGGAAGGCTTGGAAGATAAGTGAGTCCATCAACTCCAACGGCATCACTGAGTATAGAACCACGACCTAAAAACTCCTTAATCATCGTCTGAAAAGTCTGCAACATTAACGTTGCAGCCCGAAAATGGGTCAGCACATGGAATATGCTGGCAAGGTAACACATGGAGAGTAATGGAATGAAACAACTATACTATATGCATATTTGGCTGGTGGAAAGCTCTATGGTTACAGTTTTGCGTAAAGCCAATTTTTCCCTACTCCAAAGGAATAAATTTAATTACTATCATGGTGGTTGTTAAACATTGAGAATGGTTGACAGCATCCTCAATCCCAATTAAGCATCATCATTAAACATAACCCAACAAAATTAATTTAGAGTAACATGTTGATATTCACATGAAAATCCAGGTATTAGATACTCAAGATGTCCATAACCGGGGACACGGCTAACCATGATTAGTTTATTACACTCTGCAGAGGTTTGCGCACTTTTCCCCACAAGACTCGATCGCCTCCGTTTGGTTTCTCGCACTACATGGTGTTTGACAAGACGGATGACCGAGACATAGTCTTTCAGAAGCGCTAGCACCTTACGATCGGGTAGACCGTACTACCTACATCCCCTACATCTGCTAGTCTACCACTGTAAGAGTTCGCATAACTTAGTCAACTATGCTAGAGCCCATAATAGCTTGTGGCTGCACACGGAAGTTTCTAGTATGAATAGTCTCATGATCCCTTTGAGCCTGGGTGGCGGTCCAAAAAAACAGGCAAGTCCTGGAATACCCAGGTGCCTCAATCCACCCAGATGTGTGTTTAAGTTGCCACCTTAGATAAACCATTAATTAACAATCTCACATCTGTCATGGATTTCACTCACCCAATCCACGTCTACTAGCATAGCATGGCATGATAAGCAAACGTAGAAGTAACTCCCAAAGGTTTGATAATAAATAGGTAATAGGTACTACCTCATCTACTTCCCATCCCATAATTTAATTAGATCCTAATCTTGCAATGTGTGAGGTTTGATCTAATGCAATAAAACTGGGTAGTAGAAAAGGTATGATCAAAGTGTTACTTGCCTTGCTGATGATCCGGGAAACCTAACGATTCGAAGTAACAGGCGGCGCACTCCGGATACTCTATCGCAAACAACAAACGAGCATACAATAAGTACTCATCTAATGCAGAAGTAAAACTCAAATAAGAGATCTAACCAGAAGGTTCAACTTAAGAACTCCGGTTGGCAAAAAAATCGAATCGAACGAAGCAACAAAAGTCAAACGGCGAAAGAAAACAACTTCGTTCTAGTAATCTGGATCTAGGGCAAATTTTACAGTAGCAAAATCTTGTTTAAGTTGGTTAAACGGATAGAGGGTTTCGAGACGAAACTCTAGGCGCTTGAATCGCCTGATTCCGATAAACGAGCGAAAAGTTATACTAAAATGAAAATCGGATCAGGAATCGCGATCATAAAATAACCGCGGAAAATCCGAGAAAAAGAAAAACGACGAACGGATTAACGAACCAACGTTCGTTATCCAGATCTAAACAATGAACGTGTTCGTTTAAACGAACAAACGAGCGAACGCTCGCTATTTAACCTAAACCAAAAAAACCGAAAATAAACCGACGGAAAACCGATCGGTTTTCTAAAAAAATGGGCGGCGCGGATTACGATGGGGCAGCGAACCTCGGCGAGCGTGCGGGCGGGGCGGGGCGGCGGCGGCGGCGCAGGCGGCGGCGGCGGCGCGGGTGCGGGGCTAGGGCGGGGCGCGGGGCGCGGGGCTAGGGTTCCCCCCGGGTGGGCCGGCTTATAAAGCCCCTACGGGCCGGGAGTCCTAGTCGGACACGGCCCGTAGGTCGGTTCCTTTTTTAAAAAAAATTACGCTCGGAAGAAAAATAAAAAGAAATACTAAACGGACTCCAAAAATCCCGAAATAAATTTTCCCGGGCTTCTAAAATCAAGCCCGACAAAGTGAACATTTATTTGGGCCCTAAATGCAATTTTGAAAAACGCATTTTTTTTCCTAAATTCAAATAAAACACCGAAAAAACTCCGGAATAAAATCTTATTTGATTTTATTATTAAATCCTCAATATTTCTTTATTTTGGGAAAGTCATTTTATTCCCTCTCTCATATTTTGTAATAGAAATAATTGATGATAAAATAAATAAAATCAAATGATCCTATTCTCAAAATTTGAGAAAACTCAAATATGAAAATAACGAAATACCCAACTCTCTCCGTTGGTCATTGAGTTGCGTAGAGTTTCCAGGATCAACCAAAATGCGAATAAAATATGATATGCATTGATGATCTAATGTATAACATTCCAAATTGAAAATTTGGGATGTTACAAACCTACCCCCCTTAAGATGAATCTCGCCCTCATGATTCGGGTTGGCTAGAAAATAGGTGAGGGTGGTCTTTGAACAAATCTTCCTCTCGCTCCCAGGTGGCTTCATCCTCTGAGTGGTGGCTCCAATGAACTTTGCAAAACTTGATAACCTTGCTGCGAGTAACTCGGTTGGCAAACTCGAGAATCTTGACTGGCTTCTCCTCATAGGTCAAATCGTTACCCAACTGTATAGTTTCCAAAGGCACTGTATCTCTCAATGGTATGTCAGCCATCTCCGCGTGACACTTCTTCAGCTGAGAAACGTGGAACACATCATGAACTCCTAACAATCCTTCGGGCAATTCCAACTTGTTGGCCACTTCCCCCATACGTTCCAAAACTCGATATGGTCCTACAAATCATGGTGCTAACTTCCCTTTAACTCCAAAACGCTTTGTTCCCCGAAGTGGAGATACTCGAAGATAAGCTCTATCCCCAATTTCGTAAACTATCTCCTTGCGTTTAGAATATGCATAACTTTTCTGTCTAGACTAGGCTACCTTGAGCCTATCGCAAATCAATTTCACCTTCTGTTCAGACTATTTAATCAAGTCAGGACCAAACAACTGACGGTCTCCAACTTCGTCCCATGACAACGGTGTCCTGCACCTCCTTCCGTACAAGGCTTCTAAAGGGGCCATCTTTAAACTGGTTTGGTAACTGTTGTTGTAAGAGAAGTCTGCATATGGCAAATTATCGTCCCAACTAGATCCGTAATCTAGCGCACAAGCTCTCAGCATATCCTCCAAAATCTGATTGACTCTCTCGGTCTGTCCATCTGTTTGTGGATGAAAAGCTGTACTGAATTCTAGCCTGGTACCCAAAGTTTCGTGCAACTGCTTCCAGAACTTTGAGGTAAACTGGGTTCCTCTATCTGATACGATACTCCTTAGAACTCCATGCAGACATACGATCATGGTCATGTATATCTTTGCCAACTTAGCACTGGTGTAAGTGGTCTTTACTGGGATGAAATGAGCTACTTTCGTCAATCGATCAGCTACAACCCAAATTGAGTCATAGCCTGAACGAGTCCTGGGTAATCCCGTGATAAAATCCATGCCTAGCTTATCCCACTTCCATTCGGGTATTGGCAATGGTTGTAACAATCCTGCTGGCTTCTGATGCTCTGCCTTTACTCTCTGACATACATCACAAACGGCTACATACTCCGCTATATCCTTCTTCATTCCGGTCCACCAGAAAATATCCTTCAAATCCAGATACATCTTGGTATTTCCTGGGTGAATTGAATATGGTGAATCGTGTGCCTCTTGCAAAATCAACTTCCTGATCTCCGGGTCATTGGGCACGTAAACACGGTCTTCAAACCATAGGGTGTCGTGTTCATCCTCACGAAATCCTTTAGCTTTTCCTTTGCTCAGTTTCTCTTTTATAGCGGCAATCTCTTTGTCAGTTTGCTGAGCTTCTCTGATTTTATCCATCAAAGTTGACTGAATCTCCAATGGTGCTACATAGCCTCTCGGAACTATTTCCAAACATAGTTCACGAAGATTTTCTGGTAACTCCTTGGGTATTTCTCCCGTCATTAACGTATTGAGAAGGCTCTTACGGCTTAATGCGTCAGCTACTACATTAGCCTTTCCAGGATTATAATGCAATTTTATATCATAATCTTAGATGAGCTCCAACCATCTCTTTTGTCTGAGATTCAACTCCTTCTGTGTGAAAATGTACTTCAAACTCTTATGATCCGTGTACACCTCACAATGGTTTCCAATGAGGAAATGTCTCCATGTTTTCAAAGCATGCACTACGGCTGCTAACTCCAAATCATGCGTAGCATAATTCAACTCATCGGGCTTCAGTTGTCTTGAGGCATATGAAACAACTCTCCCTTCCTGCATAAGCACTGCTCCAAGTCCTCGACGTGAAGCGTCGTAGTACACCTCATAATCTTTGGTCTGGTCTGGCAAAATCAACACTGATGAGGTAACCAAACGTTTCTTCAACTCCTGGAAACTAGCCTCACACTCCTCTGTCCATATGAACTTGGTATCCTTCTTTAATAACTCTGTCATAGGCCTCGCAATCTTTGAGAAATTTTCAATAAATCTCCGGTAGTATCCTGCAAATCGAAGAAAACTCCGGATCTCTCCAACTGTTGTTGGGGCTTCCCACTTGGTCACGGTTTCAACTTTAGTGGGATCTACTGCTATACCTTCTCCAGATATAACGTGTCCGAGGAATCCTACTTCCTTCAACCAAAACTCACATTTGCTGAACTTGGCATATAATTGATGTTCTCTGAGCTTTCCAAGTACCAAACGCAAATGCTCCTTGTGCTCCTCTTCATTCTTCGAATAAACCAGGATATCATCAATGAACACTACGACAAACTTATCCAAAAACTCCATAAACACTTTGTTCATCATGTTCATAAAATAGGCAGGTGCGTTAGTCAGACCAAATGACATAACGGTATACTCATACAGCCCATACCTGGTGGTAAAAGCTGTCTTCGGAATATCCTGTTCTCGAATCTTCAACTGGTGGTATCTTGATCGCGGATCGATCTTGGAAAATACCTTAGCTCCTTGCAATCGATCAAACAGATCGTTGATCATTGGTAGCGGGTACTTGTTCTTGATCGTTACTTCATTCAATCCTCGATAATCAACAACCATCCTTAACGATCCATCCTTCTTCTCCACTAGAAGTACTGGCGATCCCCAAGGTGAAGAACTTGGGTGAATATATCCCTTATCCAGTAACTCCTTAATCTGCTTCTTAATTTCCACCAAATCTTTTGCTGGCATCCTATATGGTCTCTTTGATATTGGCCCTGTGCCTGGCAATAGCTCAATCAAAAACTCAATATCTCTATCCGCTGGCATGCCTGGCAACTCCTCTGGAAATACATCAGGGAAATCCCTTACCACTGGTACTTCCTCCTGCACAACTCCTGTTAGGCAATTTACTTGGGTCCTCTTTGGCACATGCCGGGATACATACTTGATCCTTCTCCCTTCTGGGGTGGTAAGCAAAATTGACTTACTAGCACATTAAATATTCCCTTCATACTTTGATAACCAATCCATGCCTAATATCACATCCAATCCTTGAGATTCCAATACTATTAGGTCTGAGGGAAAAACATAGTTACCAATCCTTAATGGTAACCGATCACACCATAGACTAGCCACATACTCTGCTCTGGGCGAGGTTACTAACATGGGTGACCTAAGGGCTTGGGTTGGTAGGTTATACTTATCCACAAATACCCTTGAGATGTATGAATGCGATGCACCAGTATCAAAAAGAACGAGTGCAGTAAATGACTTAACCAAAAACTTACCTATTACTGCATTGGGTTGAGCTTCAACCTCCTCCACGCTAACGTGGTTCACCTGTCCCCTGTTGAAAGGGTTCGGCTTCTTCCCAGAACTTCCATTGCCATTTTGGCCTTCAGGACATTCATTGGCATAATGTCCGGTCTTCGAACACTTATAGCAAGTGACTTGGCTCAAGTCCTTCTTAGCTGGGGTTGAGGGGTTGGTGCAGTTCTGTCCGTTGCTTCCTCCATTGCCATTACCATTTTTGGTGCCATTGTGATTGTGCGAGCTACCTCCTCCATGGGTATGCTGAAAATGTCCTCCCGGTCTAGGGGTAAAACGTGGCTTCTGCTGAGCTCCTGAAGTGTACTTTCCTTGTCCATACTTCCTCTTGCGATTCTCAATTTGCTGCTGCTTCCCTTCAATCATAAGAGCACGATCTACCAATTCCTGGTAGTTGTTGAAAGTGGCTACCATCAACTGCATGCTCAACTCATCATTCAGTCCTTCCAGAAACTTCTCTTGCTTAGCTGCATCTGTAGCGACGTCATCTGGGGCATAACGTGCTAACTTACTAAATTCCTCCACATACTGGCCAACTGTCCGTCCTCCTTGGCGCAAGTTACAAAACTCACGCTTCTTCATGGCCATAGCTCCTGCTGAAACATGGGCAGTACGGAAAGCCTGCTGAAACTGGTCCCATGTGACAGTGTCGACTGGGAAGGTGGCTGTGAAATTCTCCCACCCTGATGTTGCGGGTCCTTCTAACTGATGTGCGGCAAACTTCACCTTCTCCGCATCTGTGCATCCTGTTGTGGTCAACTCCCTAGTTGTCTTACGGAGCCAATCATCTGCTACTATCGGCTCGGTGCTACTCGAAAACACCGGCGGATTCAGCCTAAGGAAACGGGCTAAGTGGTCAACAGGTGGTGGTGGTGGTGGTGGGTTGCTGTTGTTGTTCCCCTGATTCTGATTCTGGACTAGCAACTGCATCAATGTGTTCTGCTGCTGGATCAACTGGGTGAGCTCCGGTGGGAAAGCAAATCCGGGGTCACGTCTCGGAGGCATCTGAGGGTTTTTAGAAAAGATGAGATATAAGAATAGAGGGGGTCTAAAGAGAAAACACTACCCATATGCACATGAGGCAAAAGCAAACAATTCACTTCAATCAATCAAACAAGGGCATACAATCGATCTATCTATCGCAAAAGTGCTCGGACTACTATATTTACATGGTGGACTACTACTGATGAGGTGGTCTACAAGAAATATTCTTCAGTCGTTGACTCCATGATATCTGCTCCAGCTTCATCAACATAGTCATCATCGCTACTGTCTGGTTCCGAGTCGGTGTCGTCGATGATGATGTAGTCTTCCGGGCTAATCTCCTTGGGTTCTTCATCTTCATCTACTGGTGTCGGGCCTCCCATAAATATTCCAATCTTCTTGATCAGGTCGTCATTCTTCTCCACCAATACTTCAATTTCCTCTTCATAATCTTCATGTGTAGCCTTGAGTTCTTCCTCCAGTTCCTTGATTCTAGTCTTAGCCTTCTTCAGATCTATCATGTTGGCACACATATGGTTCTCCTGGCGTCGAATGTGCTGGTTTAATTCCTGGATAAAAGCTGCGATTGATCTATCCTTCTTGGTGCTGATCATCTCCCAGTGCTCATCTCGGCGCCCACAAATCTGGTAGATAGTATCCTTGAGATCCTTGTGGTAGACTTCTCCAATGCGTCCCAGGGCGATGTGAGCTGCCATGCTCATTCCCAGACTCCTAGTTGGTGCATCAAATGAAAACTCTATGGGCTCAGTGACTGGCATGAACGTCCTTCCTGGAACTTGAACTTGAATCACCCAGCGCTCTTCTTCAGGTAAAGTGGCGTTGTAGGTTCCCGTGAAGCTTGGTACTCCTATGTTCAGGTATCTAGTGACTTCCTTCAAGTGTCGTCGAAAGGGTGTATCTTCATCCGGTTGTGTGAACTTGTTCCTTGCATCCGCCATCCTAAAGAGTAGAAAAGATGAGAAGTCAGAAGAGAAGAGAGTGAATAGTGATCTAGGGCTTTTAGCTTAGTGGTCGTGTCCTACAGTCAGCGTGTGCTCTGATACCATCTCTGTAGCGACCAGACCTCAAACAGTCTGATCTCTATGCTCTGGTGTCATCCCTGGATCAGTAATGCTGACACCACACAATACTCGGAGGATTTATAGCAGAGTAATAATCACACACTTATTACATCGAGTGTCTTAAAAGAAAGCTTATTACAATAAATATGGCTTAAGGCCATCTAATAACTATAACAGCGGAAGGCTTGGAAGATAAGTGAGTCCATCAACTCCAACGGCATCATTGAGTATAGAACCACGACCTAAAAACTCCTTAATCATCGTTTGAAAAGTCTGCAACATTAACATTGCAGCGCGAAAATAGGTCAGCACATGGAATATGCTGGCAAGGTAACACATGGAGAGTAATGGAATGAAACAACTATACTATATGCATATTTGGCTGGTGGAAAGCTCTATGGTTACAGTTTTGCGTAAAGCCAATTTTTCCCTACTCCAAAGGAATAAATTTAATTACTATCATGGTGGTTGTTAAACATTGAGAATGGTTGACAGCATCCTCAATCCCAATTAAGCATCATCATTAAACATAGCCCAACAAAATTAATTTAGAGTAACATGTTGAGATTCACATGGAAATCCAGGTACTAGATACTCAAGATGTCCATAACCGAGGACACGGCTAACCATGATTAGTTTATTACACTCTGTAGAGGTTTGCGCACTTTTCCCCACAAGACTCGATCGCCTCCGTTTGGTTTCTCGCACTACATGGTGTTTGAGAAGACGGATGACCGAGACATAATCTTTCAGAAGCGCTAGCACCTTACGATCGGGTAGACCGTACTACCTACATCCCCTACATCTGCTAGTCTACCACTGTAAGAGTTCGCACAACTTAGTCAACTATGCTAGAGCCCATAATAGCTTGTGGCTGCACACGGAAGTTTCTAGTATGAATAGTCTCATGATCCCTTTGAGCCTGGGTGGTGGTCCAAAAAAAAGGCAAGTCCTGGAATACCCAGGTGCCTCAATCCACCCAGATGTGTGTTTAAGTTGCCACCTTAGATAAACCATTAATTAACAATCTCACATCTGTCATGGATTTCACTCACCCAATCCACGTCTACTAGCATAGCATGGCATGATAAGCAAATGTAGAAGTAACTCCCAAAGGTTTGATAATAAACAGGTAATAGGT
The DNA here is from genome assembly GCF_018294505.1 of Triticum aestivum. Taxonomy (NCBI): domain Eukaryota; kingdom Viridiplantae; phylum Streptophyta; class Magnoliopsida; order Poales; family Poaceae; genus Triticum; species Triticum aestivum. Next base: position 663,002,179 of record NC_057797.1, on the reverse strand, counting down.
ACTACCTCATCTACTTCCCATCCCACAATTTAATTAGATCCTCATCATGCAATGTGTGAGGTTTGATCTAATGCAATAAAACTGGGTAGTAGAAAAGGTATGATCAAAGTGTTACTTGCCTTGCTGATGATCCGGGAAACCTAATGATTCGGTCGCCAAAAAAAATTGAATCGAACGAAGCAACAAAAGTCAAACGGCGAAAGAAAACAACTTTGTTCTAGTAATCTGGATCTAGGGCAAATTTTACAGTAGCAAAATCTTGTTTAAGTTGGTTAAATGGATAGAGGGTTTCGAGACGAAACTCTAGGCGCTTGAATCGCCTGATTCCGATAAACGAGCGAAAAGTTACACTAAAACAAAAATCGGATCAGGAATCGCGATCAGAAAATAACCGCGGAAAATCCGAGAAAAAGAAAAACAACGATCGGATTAACGAACGAACGTTCGTTATCTAGATCTAATGATGAACGTGTTCGTTTAAACGAACAAACGAGCGAACGCTCGCTATTTAACCTAAACTGAAAAAAAAACGAAAATAAACCGACGGAAAACCGTTCGGTTTTCTAAAAAAACAGGCGGCGTGGATTACGATGCGGCGGCGAACCTCGGCGAGCATGCGGGCGGGGCGGCGGCGCGCAGGCGGCGGCGGCGGCGGCGCGGTTGCGGGGCTGGGGCGGGGCGCGGGGCTAGGGTTCCCCCCCGGCTGGGCCGGCTTATAAAGCCCCTACGGGCCGGGAGTCCTAGTCGGACATGGCCCGTAGGTCGGTTCCTTTTTTTAAAAAAAATTACGCTCGGAAGAAAAATAAAAAGAAATACTAAACGGACTCCAAAAATCCCGAAATAAATTTTGCCGGGCTTCTAAAATCAAGCCCGGCAAAGTGAACATTTATTTGGGCCCTAAATGCAATTTTGAAAAACGCATTTTTTCCTAAATTCAAATAAAACACCGAAAAAACTCCGGAATAAAATCTTATTTGATTTTATTATTAAATCCTCAATATTTCTTTATTTTGGGAAAGTCATTTTATTCCCTCTCTCATATTTTGTAATAGAAATAATTGATGATAAAATAAATAAAATCAAATGATCCTATTCTCAAAATTTGAGAAAACTCAAATATGAAAATAACAAAATCCCCAACTCTCTCTGTTGGTCATTGAGTTGCGTAGAATTTCTAGGATCAACCAAAAATATGATATGCATTGATGATCTAATGTATAACATTCCAAATTGAAAATTTGGGATGTTACAATTGCACAAATGGAGACAAGACTTCCAATCTGTATGTGCACCGTAATATCCCATTGAGGTAAGATAAGGATATTTCACAACTGCTGGCCTGTATTTTGCCACTTTCATCAGAAAATGAAGTTTAGTACTATACTTGTGCTCCCTAATTGACATGCCAAATCTTACATTGAAGGCGAAGCTTGTTTGTTATTGAACCAAGTGATGAAGGGGAAGAACAAGGGGAAGAAAAACAAAAATCAACTCCCCGTGCTGTCATGAAAAAGTGGTATTATCCTTGATAAGTGCTTCATCTATGTTGTTTTAAATATTTCCTTTCCTTTTTTCGAGCAAACAGTGATGCTAGCATTTAGTAGTCCTCTTGTCTTTGCACAACAGGGTCATCTTCCTCTGAAGAAGAATATGGAGTACGTGAAGTGACTAGTTCCGGTTATGCCAGGATGAAGAAGCCATGTCTATCTTATCATCAGAAGGAGCAGTTGAAGGATGGTTACATTACTCCCCACAAGACCAAACTAACTTCAGCTCAGAAGGACTGACAAAATCTCCATTTTTTTGCTGTGATGCGCGAGTACAATGTTGTTCTAGGATTCTTTCTGGTGAGTTCCATTTTTCTAAAAGTGTGCTCTACATGGACCATGTATGTGCCTGTTGAAACTGTCAATTCATAGTACAGTTTGCTCTATACTAATCACTTTTTTGTATTTGTGCAAACAGGGGTGCTCAGCTTGATTTCAATGGGAACTGCACAAAATGTTCATGAATACATCGAATCATTCATTTCTACCACAAGAAAGGAGGTGACGATAAGTTCAAGGCGTTGCAACATATAAGGGTGAAATCATACAAGCTACGTGCGAATTTGGTTGATTTTGGTGGAACTGCACAAAAAGAACAACTGATTTATTTAGCACGAGGTGTCATGTCAAGGTCCAAACTGATGGCAAACCATGCCCATTCCACAATCATAGGCATTTGATATTTTGGTATGGGACAACCTTGTCAAATTTTGCTCATTGATTTTAGCAAGACACGCGTTTGATATTTTCGAATGGGACGCCCTTGCTGTCAGTAGCGTCGATCAATTTTTTCTTTATTCTTTAGTTGTGAAGTAAATATTGCCTCTGACATGTGAGTCGCTGAGATGCATAATCATCGATTGTTTTGAATGTTCTTTATGAATTGCCAGCCCTGTGTGTTTGATTGCAATGTACAGAAACGCTAAAAACCTGCTCAAACTCTTTGTACTCCTTATGTTCCTTTTTACTTCGCACATTGTGAAACTGCATACTTTTTTGTATAAGATTGGTCAAAGTAGAGATACTTTGCCTGCAGACAAAACTTGAATGCAGACTAGAAAGGACCAGAGGGAGTACATGTGAAACTGCTACAAACGAGGTGATCACCCTGGGAACAATGCTAGTACATATTGTTTTGCATGTTCATCCAATGCCAGTGATACAGGAATTCGAACTAATCGAAATAAATTCATTCATACACGGTCGGATTTCATATAAACATGCCAGATTTCATTACATTTCATACATTCTTCAACTAAAAAGGGGTGCGTTGGAGGTATAATTAATTAACTAAAGCTACCCACCTGTGTGCCGCTGAGCCGAATAGAAGCTTCAGTGACTTAACTGCAGGTGCAGTTATGTAACTGACATGTGGCTTGTTGGGCCCACGTGTCAGTCAGCCAACTGCACCAGCAGTTAAGTAGAAGCAGCGTTATTCTCCAGCAGAACTCCCCGACTCCACGTCACCGCCAAGAAGCTAACCGGCCGTCAATGGTCAACCCGCCTAGCTTGGCTTCAACAAGAGGGTAGCAGCGGTGGCCTTACTTGGACCCAAGCGGCGGCGACCTACCGTGTTCTACTCTTCCTCGTTTTCTATGTGGCGCGGCCTCGTTGGCAGCGGGGCGGGGCCTCGGCGGACCCAGCGATGTCCTCTGTCTCGTTGACAGCGAGCGGCGCCTCAGCGGAGCGGTGGAAATCCTCCCCCGCGTTGCCAGCAGGGTGGGGCCTCGGCTGAGTCGGCGATGTCCTCTGCCTCGTTGTTGGCGGGGCGGGGCCTCGGCGGAGCCGGCGGTGTTCTCTGCCTCATTGTTGGCACCGTGGGGCCTCGGCGGAGCTGGGCCTCGTCGACGCCAGCAGAGCGGGGACTCGTAGGAGCTGGCATTGCCCTCTGCCTCGTCATCGGTCTCGCCAAACAGCGCCTCGCCCGCTTCATCGCCCTCTTTGCTAGCCTCTTTGTAGGCGGCCGCAGCCTCCGCGACCCGCATGCGCTCCCGCCAGTGCTCAAGGCGGCCCTTGCGGGCGGAGCGGTACGAGTCGAGCAGCGCCTCCTGCTCCGCCCGCTCCGCGGTGATCTGCTCCTCTGCCTGCAAATGCTCCTGGAGGAGATGGTGGTTGTAGGCGGCATCGGCCTGCGCCACCCGGAACTGCTCCTGATGCATCTGCCTCACACTGTCCATATATTGGGCACGGGCCTCACCGATGGTCATGGTGCAATGCATCGGCGAGGATGGCGCGGAGGAGGGGGTTGGCGCCGGATCATCGACTACCATGTTCTCCATTGGGACGTCGTCATCCTCCAGCTGCCTGCCGGGCCGCCGGTCGGCAGCAATGGCTGCCATCTCCTTGTGGTCCGTCGCCCGCCCACCCCGAAGAGCGCTGGAGCGCGAGGAAGCCATGGTGGGCAGTAGTGGTGTGGACAGGAGAAAGGGAACGGATGCAGATGACTGAGGCTATGGCCGGCGCGACAGTTTATATAGCAATGGTGGACGGGCGAAGGGACGGACGTGTGTCGCCAGAGTAGCTGCCTCAGCAACCACGTATCATTAATGTGGGTGGCAGATGGACGGACGGACGACACTTGTGTCGTTTGAAGGCGGAGCAATCGCCTGCATCGGGAAGCGGGGCGGGCGGCGCTGACTGTTTCGTGTAGAAAGCGCGCGCGGGCGAGGACATGACTTTACTTGGAGAGGATGACAATGGGGACCCACCAGGTCCATAGCCTACGTACGCAAGTGCCTCCTTATTATATATATATATATATATATGTGTGTGTGTGTGTGTGTGTGTGTGTGTGTGTGTGTGTGTGTGTGTGTGTGTGTGTAAAACTATACTCCCTCCGTCTAGGTGAATAAGTCGTAGTAGAAGGTGCATCACGACCTAGGTGCAAGCAGATTGGTGGAAAAGAAGAATATTTCTCTCTTCTAAACACAACATTTAATCACAGCAGTTAAGAGGATGCCTTATTAGCTACCCATGCAGGCCATCGTAATTCATAGCAAGCAAAGCACTTTTATTTCTTGCCTAATAACCGCATGGACGTGCTGCATGCATTGGTCCTTGCCCGAGCAAAAAAAAGGGAGGAAAGGGGTTTCCACGGGAGACAATGAGGCAGAGGTGGAAGCGCTCCCTGGAGTTATTTATTTTGCTTCCCCTGGTTTCCTGACATCACGGTCCCACACCATTGTCAACCTATGTAGTACTAGTCAATAAACGAGAGAATTGCACAAGAAGCGGCCGACAGCTAGGACCAAGCAGCTCGAGCAGTATTTGTGTTTTTGAGGTGTGAGCACTGCAGAGTTTTTCGATGTTTAGCCCAGATATTAATTTTTCTCCTCTGAACAACAACGAAAACATCGCTGCAGGTATTAACTGGGCGGGTTGTGGCCCATCTAGCCCAGGCCAGATATCCAACCCAGATATTAATTTTTTTCAAGCTAAAAATGGCTAGCCCAGCTATACTTTTTTCTAGGAATACTCAGGCAAGGTCAAGTTGTTATTCTCCGCCCCGCTGGGCTACAAATCTTTCCTAGGAGGGATGCATTAGGCTTAACAAGAAAATGGGCTTTAAGAAATAATAAATGGGATGTAATTATAAAAACTGGGCAGTAACTATAAAAAATTGCACCAAACACGTGATTACTTTATAAAATATTATTTTTGGATATTGAAAATTTTAATTTCATTAATTGTTGCGAGCACGATGTTTCGTTGGATTTTTATGTAATATAAATTTATATTGAAATTATATTTAATCTGACTAGAAATTTCGGAATAAAAATATTTCGGATCCCATCAAAATGTGGGAAATTTTATTGAATTATGTTTTGAACGGTTGGTTGAAATGGATTGTACTTTTAACAAACTATAAATGGGCTATAGTAAATTCCATTAGAATTCAAAAATGGGCAACACATTCTTACAAATCTCAAATGGGCTATAAGTTCTCTGCCACACACTTCTCGCCTTACTAAGTTGACGTGTCCCCTAAAAAAACAGAGTTGACGCGTATGCAAGGCTTTGTCAACTTATAGTCAACACACGGTTCTAGCAGCAGTGGCCGTTGGATGTCCATCCAACGGATGTCGTGTTTGTTCTTCAATCTCGGATATTCTAGCTTCACCTGCCCAAAAAATGATTCCTCCCCCTGACATCTGGGGCGCACCATTTCGGAAGCTGACCTGTGGGCCTACTAAGTTGACGTACCAAGGGCTTTGTCAACTAGTCAATATAAACGATTCTAGCTTCAGTGATCGTACGATGTCCATCCAACGGCCGTAGTGCTTCTTCAACCTCTGGTCTTCTTGCTCCAGCTGCCCAAAGCAGCGCCGGTCGTGCCGCCTGCTCCTGCCTCCCGTGGCCGGCTGTGCTGCCATGGAGCCTCACCACCCCCTACTATTCCCACCGTTGGCCAGGCCCTGCGGCAACGGCCGCCTCACACCGCAGCCGAACGAGTGAACCCTCATACTCCTCTCCGCGTGGGCATCCACTGCCACGTCTTCACCGGCTCCGTGTCGTCCCCTTCCTAGGCCTCGCCGTCGTCCACCGCCCTGGTGCTCTCGGCACGGCGTGGTCAACATGGAAGGAATGACTTCCATCGGACATGGACTGTACGTGGAGAGGCTGACAGCTAGGTCCACGGCGGCAGCAAGGAAGTGCCTCCTTATTACGTGGAAAATAATGATTCCTCCACCTGACAGCTGGGACCCACCGGACGGGCCACTGTATTTTGCAAAAAAACGTTTCCCCTGACTACTAGGACCCACCAGCTACATCTTCGCACACAAGGAAGTGCGTCCGGGCAAAAAAACGATTCGCCCCCTGACTGCTGGGACCCACCAGCTACATCTTTGCAATCAAGGAAGTGCCTGACAGTCGGGACCCACCTGGTCGAAGCGTACGTAGCATTGTCATTCTGGTCGCGAACGTGTACGTACATACTGGTCGATGTAGAGGGGCGCACGTGTCGTAGTAGAGGCGTGCACGTGTCGTAGTAGAGGCGTGCATGTAGCATGTACACGTACGTACAGCGGCCAGGGTGCAAGAAAGAAAATACGGCCACGTATGTGTACATACGAGCGGGGTCTCGAACGCCTACTCGCGCATACGTATGGCCAGGGCTCGTGTACATTGCTGGGTCGGAACGGAGAAACAGCGTCGTCGTCGTGTTCATGGGGAGGCAACGGAATGCGTCGTGTTCATCGGGAGGGATTGGACGGAACAGGCGATGGAAATGAGGCCTGGCGTACCGCAGAACGGAGGAAACGGCCTTGTGTTCGACCGGCCATGTTCGAAATGGGATCCTGTTCATTGGGAGGGGTCTGGCGTACCGCAAAATGAAGGAAACGGACCTCCTACAGTCGAAACGGGGGTCCTGTTGATCGGGAGGGGTGTGGCGTACCGCAAAACAGATGAAACGGACTTGTATTGGAGCGCTACGGTCGAAACGGGGGTCCTGTTCATCGGGAGGTGTCGTGGGTTTGTCACGGCAGATGTCCTCATGAAAGGACTTAGTTGTGGAGCCATCGCAATGGGTTAGCTTAAAGGGGTTAAACCGGACAAGGGGACACGGGAGTTTATACTAGTTCGGCCCCTTCGATGAAGGTAAAAGCCTACGTCTAGTTGTGATTGGTATTGCTAGGGTTTCGAAGGCCAGGGAGCGAATCCGCTTTGTCTGGCTTTCGATTTGTTGTTGTCCGTCCCTAAACCGCGGCCGGGTCGTCCCTTTATATACATAGGTTGACGCCCGCCGGGCTACAGAGTCCCGAAGCTGGTTTATAAACGTATCCGGTTTGGCCTCTCTCTTTCTATCTTACTATACAAGTTACATGACTAGGCCGGTTTACATTTACATACTGTAACTCACCTTTGGGCCCTCCGTAAAGCGCCAGCATCTTTACATCTTCATGGGCTTCTAATCTTCAAGGAGTCAACCCGGCTACATAAGGCCGGTTTACCTCCAGTAGTAATATCCCCAACATTAGGCCCCAGATTGGTTTGAACTTGTTCATGTCAATCTTCCACACTTTAGAAAAAAATCTTCTCTCTTGTCTTCCTTTTTGATCTTGTAAACCGCCGTGACATCATACTTCAAAATTACGATAAACCGTCCTGACGTCATCCATCCGTTGATATCGGAGATTTCCTTCATTTAATATATATCCAGTTATCGAGGCGACACCTTTATTAACTTATCCATTTTTTGGACTCCTCGATTCCCGCACTTGCCATTTTTCACTTCGCCTTATAAATAGGACCGAGGGGTCATTTTCACCGTTTCCCCCCGTGCCTCTTCGCATCGTCTTCTCGCGCCGCTCAGCCTTTGGAACTCCGCCGCCACCATCGACCGTCATCTCTGCTCCGACCTCGGCCGCTGCATCGCCCTGAACGCACCAGAGAACTGTGGCGCCCTTCCGCTTCCTCACTAGCTCCGGTAAGTTCTCTGCTTTTTTCACCATAGATCTGTTCTAGGGTTTCGATATTCCTCGCAGTTCTTCCGAAGTTCATCAGTGCTATTCTTCCCTGTTCTTCCTTTAATAGATGGACACTTCATGCTTGATGCATCTCTTACCGTAGCTTACCTACCATGGTCATCACAAATCTTTATGCGCAAAGAACTGATCTGTCTGTCAAAAATTGCTTCAGTTCTGCACCCCTTCAAGATCCAATTATTTTTGCTTTTCTGTCTTATCTCTAGATCCGAAAGTTTTATACATCACTGTGAGATCTGTTTCTCCTCGCACCAACATAAGCGATTTGACATTGGATAAATAGTCTATGCCATTAGCCCTCTGATAAACCGGAAGAGCATGTTACCTTCATAATTACGCTCCGGTTTAACAGTGTCTGATCAATCCTGCGCTAGCATTACCTTTCTTTCTCATTATACTAGTCTCCGGGTTGTACCATTTATTATATCAGTACGTTTCTTACTCCCTTGTCTCTTGTGTATGATCATGCATAATTTATAAACCGGCCTTTCATTTTCAGTTTGTTCGCTTTGCAATGGCCAAACAATTCACTGCCTGCAACTGGGCTCGTTCCCGGGTTACTGAGGCTCAATTGAATGAGATGGTTAGCATCGGCTCTCTGCCTAAGAAAACTGAGATCAAATGGCGAGTTCCAGGAACAGAGAATCCTCCAACCCCAAGACAAGGCGAGGTGGTAATCTTTGTTGACCATATAGGCCGTGGTTTCAAACCGCCAGGGTCAAAATTTTATCGAGATGTGCTTGCCAGCTTCCAACTGCATCCACAAGATATTGGTCCCAACTCAGTCTCCAACTTATGCAATTTCCAAGTCTTCTGTGAAGCCTATTTACAAGAAGAACCAACTGCAGAATTGTTCCGGGATTTCTTTCACTTAAACCGGCGCACAGAGTTTGTGAATGGCCCGAACACAGAGCTTGGTGGTGTCTCGATTCAAAAGCGGAAAGAAGTGGAATTTCCTCATGCCAAACACCATAGCCACCCAAAGGAATGGAACCAAACATGGTTCTATTGCAGAGACACTTCGCCTGAAGGATGAAAATCCCCTCCCCGGCTTCCGAGATCATAGATTATCCAATACTCACCCAATGCCACAACGCCTGAGCTCTTCAGAAAGGGCAAAATACGCTCCTCAAATCGCCAAGCTCCGGGCCTTTATGGCAAACGGTTTAACAGGTGTGGATTTTGTACGCTGTTGGATATCCTGGAGTATCTTGCCGCTAAGCCGGCGTCCCGGTTTAATGTGCGAATATACCGGTGAAGTTGACGATCCTCAACGCCACTGCAACATCCAATTATCTGAGGAAGAAGTTACTGAAGGTGTAAAGAAAATTCTGAATGAATCGGAACTGGTCTGTAGTCAAACCGGTCTGAATCCCTTCTACACCAAGAACAAACCGCCTGCTGTAAGCATTACACTTCCTCTTCATCTCTAATATCTTTGACTTATACAAGCTGTAACCCTTCTTCTTTATATGTATAGGGTGATGACCCTTTCTGGAAACGAAAATCCATAGAGAAAGCGGCAAAGCCAACTGGAGATAAAGTGGCCAAACCAACCCGCCCGAAGACCAAAGCCGTAAAACGGACATCAAAGCGGAAAACGGCTGACCGGATTACTATGGAACTTGATGATGATACTGATGACCCAGAAGTTGAGGTAGAACTTGACTCACTTGGCTCTCTTTTTATGCATCTTGTTAACAATGATCTTCCTCAGGAGGAGGCAGAAGCTAGTCAGGCTGAGGACGTAGAGGTAATTACCCTTTCCTCCGGTTCAGACTCTATGCCAACACAAAAAACTCGCCAAACAATCCGGAAAGTAAGCTTTTCTCATCCTCTTGCTCACTTGGATCCAACATTTATTTTGAAGACTCAACAGCATGAAGGCTCGCCGGACAACCCGGCACAGTGGCCAACAGGTCACCTCTACCGGTTTACCTGATACTCCGGTTCGGAAGCGTCGGTCTGAGGTCTCTCCTACTTCTGACCATTCTTACCCCAAGGCAGGTTATTTCAGACAGCCTCTTAATCCGTCCGATTCAAATTATCAGGTGACACCTCCTTCCTCTTCTGGTGAATCGACAGCAACTCAACTCCCCCCTTTGAAAACTGTGGCTGGGTGAGTTACGAAAAACCTTTCCTTTCAATGCGCCCTACATCTTTTGAACAGGATGTTAACCCTTTTTATTCTGTTTGCAGGGCCAAAGCCAGACCCAGCAAGAAAGCTCGGGTCACCAATCCGCCAGAAAACCCTGTTGCTGAAGAAGAAGAACCAAGAGGTGAACCGGAGCAAACAGGTGAACCGGAAGGCCTCCATCCTGAAACAACTTTTGATGATCCGCCCCTTGACGGCCAACATACTGACGAACCCACAGATGCTGAGCCTGCCGCCCCTGATGCTGAACCGGCAGAACCAAACCGGGCTAATCCAATGAAAGGCACTGAAATTCCATCATCATCCGCCCAAAATCCTGAAGGCCAAGGTGATGACGTTATTATTACTGGAGCAGGCCACAGTTCTCCTGGTCATCCCGTCATTTTGGCTCAGCATAGTGCCAAAGAAGAGCAAATTGCCAGGGATAAAGGTAAATGGAGCAGCGACTTATCAAACTATGCTCATCTTAACGCTGATGAGCTTCATTCCGGCTTCTTGAACCGTCTGCACTCAAACCGGGATTATGAAGCCGGTTTGGTGAATTTGATGAAAGAACGATATGAGGTAAATTCTTCTCCCTTGCACATTGATTTATAGCTGAAATACTATTCCAAGTAGCCCCCAAGAGCCGTTTTATGATTGTCAATCATAAACCGGGTCTTTGTAACACTTTAAGCATCCCATCATTAATCCTTGCCAAGGCGTGTCTTCAATCATAGATAAGACTCATGTTTGAAAAATTAGATAACGTTCTGTAGCATAGCCCCCAAAGGCCGGTTTAACTTGGCAAGTTAATACGGGTTTTAATCCACACCGCCAGTTTAGAACAAACGTACATTAGCCCCCAAGTGTCAAGGATAATGCTTGCATTGTTCTGGAGACTTGCATAGAAGGTAGTATTTGAGAGCAAATAAGCATTAGCCCCCAAGTATGAAGTGGATAACTTGTTATATGCTTTATACTTAGTGCATATATATGTTGTTTTGTTGAAGATACCTTCAATGTTGCAGGCTGAACTGAGAAGCAAAGATTCCCAAAACTCTGACTTGCAAGAAAATGTGAAGTCGCAACAAGTCGAAGCTGCAAAAGCCAAAGAGGAGCTGACCCAGGCCCTAGCAGGAATGGAAAAATTGAAAGAATCCTTCAATCAAGATCGTGCTGCATGGGAAACCGAAAAAGCCGGCTTGACCAAAAGAGCCGTAGATGCCGAGGAAGCCCTGAAACCGGTGGTTAAAGAACTAGCCGGTTTGAAGCGCCAAATCAACGCTATGACCTCTGCTATCTTTGGTAAGTATCTGCTTATGTATGTTGCATCAGTCAATGAATCTTAAAACTGACCATGATGTTGAAAAAATCTTTGGCAGGAACTCGGATCACTCATCTTGGTGCAGATATGCGGATGAAGCTCAAAGCGGCATATACATTGGTTGAGCAGCTATACTCTGGATCTCAGCGAGCCATTAGTACAATAGCGTATAACAAACCGGCGCCAACATTGATTAAGGAAACCCTTGAGAAGCTGGGCATGTTACCGGCGCGTATTGCCGAGTTGAAAAGAGCCGCTGCAAGAGCCGGAGCATTAACTGCCCTTATTCGAGCCAAGGCCTGGATTCCAGATCTTGAAGCGGAGGATATCATTAAAGGGTATCCAGGCGTTAAAGAAGACGGTTCAAACTTTGACAATGATGATCTTCGGCGGTTGACCAAACAGATGCGGCCAGCGGCCAGCAAATTAGCTGAGGACACCGATTTGTCCCATTTTCAACCGTTTTATGATGCAGAAGGGAAAAGACAGCCGGCCGAGATCCATGAAGTCGAAGAACTTGTGCCTCCGATTCGTAAGCACACTTATGCCCCTAATATTAACCCTTCTGATCTTATCCATGAGGAAGCAGTATTCCAAGCTTTAACCGGAATCGATTGGTCAACGGCTGATTTCCAGCGGCTGGGGAGGGATGAAGAAGTGCGTACACCAACTGATCCGCAACCATCAAACCGTCGTGATGAAGAGTCCTGATCCGGTCACCGGTTTATATGGCTAATATGAAAAACAATGTCACTGTTGAGCCGCTTTAAAGCTTAATGTAATAGGATAGCTGAAACTTTGTTTATCTGCCATGCCATCGAGCATGTTTCATAACCCTTTGTGACAATCTGTGCCGCCCTTCAGGATATATTTTATGCATAGTCTATGATGACTTGCCTTCCTGGGTACAAAAAACTTAAAAGTGTCTAGCGGTTTACCGCTAAACATGTCATAATATCCAAGATGTATATAGTACTTGAACTGAATAATCAAGTGTTTGTACAAAAAAAATAATGTATAGAACATACCTCATTGAGTGAGCAAACGTGTATACATCAAAGGTGTTTAACACCAACCCGATACGTTTGATAATCTCATCTTCATAATGCTGGTCTATCTATTAAACCGGACCGGTATACCTACCGGATTTTCTTCATAACACTGGTGATTTAGTCAAACCAGACCGGGTCAGTGACCACCGGTTTATAATTGATCATGAGCCAACAACTGGTGGTTGGAAAGCAAGCCGGATCAAGGATGCCGGTTTATCAAAAAATACTTATGATTGTCAACAAACAAAATTCAAATAGGAAAATATGCGAGGCTTTTTACGAGCTGCCAGGCTCCAAATCGAGGCTTTTCATGGGCTGCCAGGCCTCTGAGTTAAACCATTTAACAAAGCCTTTTAAGATGGGCCTCCAATTAACCAATCACCGTTTTAACTATGACAAGTTCAGGGTCTGTAAAAGATTGACTTGTCAAACGTTCGATGGGTCATGCCAGGATTACCTGGATAGGAGTGGCTTACTTGATGAAGGCAGGTTAACCCGGGGTTTTAGGTGAATACACCAGGCTTCCAAGCCGTGGCTTGATAGCCAATTACGAGGGTCCTTTCAAACTCTTTGTTGCTTTGCAAAAAAGAGCCCCCAAGTAACTTTGTGAGCGATGCTCAGCGTGTGCCTATGTTTGAGTTTGTACGGTGTACAATACTCTCTTTGGCTCCACAAATTTTTCCTTGTGTGGCTGAAATGCCTATCAAGAGGTGTAGCTGTGGTTCAAACATGACCAAGCCCCCTAGTGATTTTCTTTATCTTTATGCAGTTGCTAAATCCGGTTTAACAAAGACTCCGCTTTGACCGTTAACTTGTAAAAGCACACATATGATATAAGAAAGAACAGATACCCCGCTTATAACGGAGGCTCCGGTTTATTATATGGTATATACACTGTCATAAATATGTACAGGTGAAAAAGCCTATGGCTTCAAGTATAGTAAGGCCGAAGGAGAGCTATGTTCCATGGCCGCTTTGTCTCCTCCTCCGATTGACGTGAGTCTTCATGCTCTCGAACATCAATGAGGTAGTAGGATCCGTTGTGCAGATTTTTGCTGACCACAAAGGGTCCTTCCCAAGGGGGGGATAACTTATGCATATCAGTCTGATCCTGGATGAGCCGGAGCACCAAATCACCTTCTTGAAAGGTTCTAGTTTTAACCCGGCGGCTGTGATAACGTCGAAGATCTTGTTGATAAATCGCCGAACGCGCTGCTGCAAGATCCCGCTCTTCATCCAACAGGTCCAGAGAATCCTGACGTGCCTTCTCATTATCAGCTTCAACATAAGCTGCCACACGGGGCGAATCGTGACGGATGTCACTAGGAAGAACCGCCTCTGCTCCATAAACCATGAAGAAAGGCGTGTAACCCGTAGACCTATTGGGTGTGGTGTTGATGCTCCATAACACAGAAGGTAGCTCCTCGACCCAACAACCCGGCGTCCGCTTTAAGGGAACCATAAGCCTTGGTTTGATACCCCGCAGAATTTCTTGATTTGCCCTTTCCGCTTGACCATTAGATTGGGGGTGAGCCACTGATGCTAGATCAAGCCGGATGTGCTCACGTTGACAGAATTCTTCCATCTCTCCTTTTGACAAGTTAGTGCCATTATCTGTTATAATGCTATGTGGAAAGCCAAACCGGAATATCACCTTTTTGATGAATTGAACCGCCGTGGCTGCATCACACTTGCTGACTGGCTCTGCCTCTACCCATTTAGTGAATTTATCAACTGCTACTAACAGATGGGTCTTCTTGTCCTTGGAGCGCTTGAAGGGTCCAACCATATCCAGCCCCCAAGTGGCAAACGGCCACGTAATTGGAATCATCCGCAACTCTTGAGCCGGAACGTGCGCACGGCGGGCAAACTTTTGACATCCATCACATCTTTTGACTAAATCCTCCGCATCAGCATGCGCCGTCAACCAGTAAAAACCGTGGCGAAAAGCTTTAGCAACCAACGACTTTGAACCGGCGTGGTGACCGCAATCCCCTTCATGAATTTCTCGCAAAATCTCACAACCTTCTTGAGGAGAAACGCATCGTTGAATCGCTCCTGAAACACTGTAACGATGTAACTCCCCGTTGAGTATGGTCATGGACTTGGAACGCCGGATTATCTGTCGAGCCAACGTTTCCTCAGCTGGTAACTCGCCCCGGTTCATGTAATCCAGATATGGGATCGTCCAATCCGGTATGGCATGCAGAGCTGCCACCAATTGAGCCTCCGGATCAGGAACAGCCAAATCTTCTTCGGTTGGTATTTTGACTGACGGATTGTGCAACACATCAAGAAAGACATTGGGCGGAACCGGTTTACGTTGGGAACCAAGACGACTTAAAGCGTCCGCCGCTTCATTCTTCCGCCGGTCTATATGGTCCACCTGATAACCTTTAAAGTGACCAGCCACTGTGTCCACCTCTCGCCGATATGCAGCCATGAGTGGGTCTTTAGAATCCCAAGTGCCAGACACTTGCTGAGCCACTAGATCTGAATCGCCGAAGCACTTAACCCGGCTCAAATTCATCTCTTTAGCCATCCGAAGACCGTGGAGTAAAGCCTCATATTCAGCTGCATTGTTAGTACAAGGGAACATCAAACGGAGGACATAACAAAACTTATCACCTCGTGGGGAAGTTAATACGACTCCAGCCCCCGAACCTGTAGCTGTCTGGACCCATCAAAATGAATAGTCCAATATGTATTATCTGGTTTCTCCTCAGGTGCCTGTAACTCCGTCCAATCGTTGATGAAATCTACGAGTGCCTGGGACTTGATCACCGTGCGGGGTATATATTTGAGCCCGTGGGGTCCAAGCTCAATGGCCCACTTGGCAATCCGGCCAGTTGCCTCTCTGTTTTGAATGATGTCACCCAGAGGAGCTGAACTGACCACTGTGATAGGATGGCCCTGAAAATAGTGTTTGAGCTTCCGGCTTGCCATAAACACCCCATACACCAGTTTCTGCCAATGCGGATACCTCTGCTTTGACTCAATGAGCACCTCACTGATATAATAAACCGGCCATTGAACCGGATACTCTTTGCCAGGCTCCTTGCGCTCTACCACAATGGCTACGCTGACAGCCCGGGCATTAGCAGCCACATATAATAATAAGGGCTCTTTATCGATCGGTGCTGCCAGCACGGGCGGTTCCACGAGCTGTTTCTTCAGATCTTCAAACGCCTTATCAGCTGCTTCACTCCAGACAAAGTTATCTGTTTTCTTGAGCATCTGATATAAGGGGATGGCCTTCTCTCCAAGGCGGCTGATAAACCGGCTCAAGGCTGTAATCCGGCCGGCCAGCCGTTGCACATCATTAATACACGCCGGTTTAGCCAAGGACGTAATCGCTGCAATCTTTTCCGGATTAGCCTCAATGCCTCTGTTTGAAACCAGAAAGCCTAAGAGCTTGCCTGCCGGGACACCGAAAACACACTTCTCCGGATTGAGCATCATCTTGTAGACCCGGAGATTGTCAAAAGTTTCCCGTAGATCATCTATCAAAGTCTCCTCCTTTCTGGATTTGACCACAATATCATCTACATACGCATGGACATTGCGCCCAATTTGCTTATGAAGGCAATTCTGAACACATCGCTGGTAAGTTGCCTGGGCACTCTTGAGTCCAAAGGGCATGGAAACATAGCAGAAGGCTCCAAAGGGAGTTATAAAGGCTGTCTTCTCCTGGTCCTTAACTGCCATTTTGATCTGATGATAACCAGAGTAAGCATCCAAAAAACACAAACGGTCACAACCCGCCGTAGCATCAATTATCTGATCAATGCGAGGGAGAGCAAAGGGGTCTGCAGGGCAAGCCTTGTTTAAATCTGTGTAGTCCACACACATGCGCCAAGTGCCGTTTTTCTTAAGAACCAGCACCGGATTGGCTAACCACTCTGGATGAAAAACTTCAACAATAAACCCAGCAGCCAACAAACGGGCGACCTCTTCACCTATAGCCTTGCGCCTTTCCTCGTTGAAGCGGCGGAGGAACTGTCGGACCGGTTTGAATTTCGGATCAATGTTGAGTGTGTGCTCAGCGAGTTCTCTCGGTACACCTGGCATGTCAGAAGGTTTCCATGCAAAGATGTCCCGATTCTCACGGATGAACTCGATGAGCGCGCTTTCCTATTTGGGATCCAGGTTAGCGCTGATGCTGAACTGTTTGGATGAATCGCCAGGGACAAAGTCAACCATCTTAGTGTCTGTAGCTGATTTGAACTTCAATGCTGGATCATGTTCCGTGGTTGGCTTTTTTAAGGAGGTCATGTCTGCCGGATCAACTTGCTCCTTATAGAATGTTAACTCCTCCGTGGCACAAACCGACTCAGCATAAGCCGCATCGCCTTCTTCACACTCCAAAGCAATCTTTCTACTTCCATGTACTGTGATAGTCCCCTTATGACCTGGCATTTTAAGCTGCAGGTAAACATAACATGGCCTTGCCATAAACTTAGCATAAACCGGCCGCCCAAACAGAGCGTGGTACGGACTTTTGATCTTCACCACCTCAAATGTCACTGTTTCTGACCTTGAATCGTAGTCATCTCCAAAAGCTACCTCCAAAGCTATCTTACCAACAGGATATGCAGACTTACCAGGCACCACACCATGAAATACCGTATTCGACGGTTTAAGATCCTTATCTGTCAACCCCATACGGCGGAATGTATCATAATACAAAATATTGATACTACTTCCCCCATCCATGAGCACTTTAGTGAACTTGTATCCCCCAACTTGAGGGGCTACCACCAAGGCCAAATGACCTGGATTATCAACCCGGGGCGGGTGATCCTCTCTGCTCCACAAAATAGGTTGCTCCGACCAGCGTAAATACTGAGGTACTGCCGGCTCAACAGAGTTGACTACCCTTTTGTGAAGCTTCTGATCACGTTTGCACAAACTAGTAGTGAAGACATGATATTGCCCGCTGTTCAGCTGTTTGGGATTGCTCTGATAACCCGACTGCTGCTGCTGCTGCTGACTCCCCTGATGGTTGTAACCTCCCTGGTTGCCTTGGTGTCCTTGATTGACGTGTCCGGTTTGATTGCCTGGAAACCCTGAACCGGAACCACCGCCTCCGTAACCCGGCCCGTGGAAACCTCCTCCTGAACCGCCGGGCGGGCCGTTGTCATATTGGAACATATTGGAATTCTTGAAATCCCGCATGATATAACAATCTTTCCAGAGATGTGATGCCGGTTTCTCCTTTGATCCATGCTTTGGACAGGGCTGATTTAACAAACGCTCCAAATTGTTGCCTGGACCTCCACCCCTCTGGGGCTGCTTGCCTTTACGGTGCTGGCCATTCTCCTGTGCGTTGGTATTTGCGACAAAGTCCAAACCACTGTCGGCCTTGCGCTTACCAGTGTTTCCATGGCCTGCCGGATTGTGTTGTTGGCCTTTGGCATTACCGGTCTTCTTACCCTTCCCCGGTTTGTCCTCCTCTGAATCCGGATCCTTGGTATTATCTGAATCGGCGTATTTAACCAAAGCAGCCATGAGTGTTGACATGTCGTTGCAGTGACGTTTGAGCCTTCCCAACTTCTGTTTCAATGGTTTGAAACCGCAATTACCCTCTAACGTTAACACTGCGGTGTCTGCGTTGATACGATCTGACGAATGCAAAATCGCCGAGACCCGTTTGACCCAATGGGTCGTGGACTCCCCTTCCTCTTGGACACAAGCGGCCAGATCTACAATTGACATCGGCTGCTTACACGTATCCTTGAAGTTCTGGATAAACCGGTGCTTCAATTCGGCCCATGATCCAATAGAGTTGGTCGGCAAGCTCTTCAACCAAGTG
The DNA here is from genome assembly GCF_018294505.1 of Triticum aestivum. Lineage (NCBI taxonomy): Eukaryota > Viridiplantae > Streptophyta > Magnoliopsida > Poales > Poaceae > Triticum > Triticum aestivum. The sequence continues at coordinate 662,983,816 of NC_057797.1, read as the reverse complement.
CGAGCTGTTCCTTCCAACATCATGGTGAAATATTTAGCACACACCGCCTCGTCCACATCTAACATCTCCATTGCCATCTCATAGCTCTCCACCCACGCCTCTGGCTGCAAATCGGCGGTATAATTGGTACCTTACGAGGTCCCTTGAAATCCTTGGGTAGTCGCACATTACGCAAAGCAGGAGATAAACACGGTACCCCTAAGGAACTGAACATCGCCCCTGGCTCCACGGAGGCAGTGGGGTGAACCGGAGTATGCTGTCGTGCCTCGTGTCGAGCTGTCAACTCGGCCTCTCGACGTGCGCGGCCATGATCCACAACATCTTGTGCATTAGCACCTCCCCCAGCCGGGTTGTTCCCTCGTGGCGAATTTCGGCGGCGTGCACTACTGGACACGGCCGGTTCGTCTTCCACGTGTCTGCTATAACTCCGACTTGGGCGGGGAGTGGAGTGAATCCTCTCACGGCTGTGTGAATATGCTTGCTGTTGATTTAGCGCTGTCTGAAGGAGATCCCTGGCCCGACGTGCTTCCACTGCCACTGGTGACTCGCCGTCGGTTGGGAGGGCCGCCAGGCGTGATGCAGCGGCCACAATGTTGTCCAACGGGTTGGAATAATGCCCGGGCGGCGTCGATGGTACAATGTTGTTCCGACGAGGCAGGTCCGTCGTGCGCGCCTGAACCGGCGCTCCTGCTCCCGGCGCCCCCGCCTGGTTTAGTGTGGGTTGGTTACCAGCTCCTGCGCCTGGCGTGTTGAAAAGATTCTGCGGCTCATAAACCGACGGGAGACGTGATTGGTACCTTCTTCTCATGACTTCCCCTGAAGCATTCTGATCCAGTCTAATCCGGTAAGCCTGTGCTTCCAACTCGGCCCGCTCCATAGCCATCCTGGCGTTCTCTGCTGCCAGGTCCACCTTGGCCTGGGCTATCTGATCTTTCACCTTTGCGATCTCCGCATCATGCTGATCCCTGGCTGCTGCATCTACCTCCGGGGTCATCAATGTTGCCAGAGCGTCGAACAAATCAGATAAGACTTGGGCCGGAGGTGGCGCCGAGCTTCCTGCCCCTGCTGGTGTGGCTGTTGTTGAATCAGAGAGCATTGCTGTAGCGGTAGATGAATGAGGCGCCGATTGTGTGCCGACCATGAAGATGGCGGCCCGGTTTGGCAGACCAGGGGAATCCGGAATACTGTTGCCCTCGGATCCTCCCTCAATCCGGCCGTCCTGCAATTGGTAAAGCGATTCGGTTTCTCCAGAAGACTCGTCATCAGAGCAGACTACGGTTTCTCCTTCGAACATCGGTCCGTCCTCGTGCCCTGATCCATGGACGACACCTACAAAAACATGCCTTGCCTCGGGATGAACCGGCGAAGGACTTGCACGCCGAGCTGTTTCCATGATGTCGATGCGGATGTCCGGCTCAGGGGCTGGTTCGCCGATCTTGCCGATGAAGACATGAATCCCACCAAAGGGGACCCGATACCCGTATTCGATTGAATCGGCCTCGGGACCCCATCCTGCGTTGTCGATGTAGAGCTTGCCGCGGCGACTCTTTGTCATCCGGCCCACAACATATCCCTTAAGTCCATCAAAGCTGCCCTTCAAGAACTCGAAACCATCGTGCGATAGCCCCACGGTGGGCGCCAACCGTCGTGGGTTTGTCACGGCAGATGTCCTCGTGAAAGGACTTAGTTGTGAAGCCATCGCAACGGGTTAGCTTAAAGGGGTTAAACCGGACAAGGGGACACGGGAGTTTATACTAGTTCGGCCCCTTCGATGAAGGTAAAAGCCTACGTCTAGTTGTGATTGGTATTGCTAGGGTTTCGAAGGCCAGGGAGCGAATCCGCTTTGTCTGGATTTCGAGTTGTTGTTGTCCGTCCCTAAACCGCGGCCGAGTCGTCCCTTTATATACATAGGTTGACGCCCGCCGGGCTACAGAGTCCCGAAGCCGGTTTATAAACGTATCCGGTTCGGCCTCTCTCTTTCTATCTTACTATACAAGTTACATGACTAGGCCGGTTTACATTGACATACTGTAACTCGCCTTTGGGCCCTCCGTAAAGCGCTAGCATCTTTACGTCTTCATGGGCTTCTAATCTTCAAGGAGTCAACCCAGCTACATAAGGCCGGTTTACCTTCAGTAGTAATATCCCCAACAGGAGGGGTGTGGCGTACCGCAAAACGGGACTCCACGGGATACTGTTCATCTTCACCGTCGACCCCCTCCAGCCTCCACGAGCTACTGTTCATCCACCGTCGACCTCCTCCACCCTCCACCTGCGACTGTTCATCCACGGGCTCCTGTTCATCCAGCCTCCACCGCACGCTACTCCACTGGCTACTGTTCAACCAGCCCTCTCCACGGGCTCCTGTTCAACCACCCCTCCACGGGCTACTATTCATCCTGCCCTCCACGGGGTGGTCCTGTTCATCCAGCCCTCCACGGGGTCCTGTTCATCCAGCCCTAACCGGCTCGATCGATCGGGGTCCTGTTCATCCAGAGGCAACACCACGGGGTCCTGTTCATCCACCCCCACCGGGAACTGTTCGTCCAAAACCCCCCGCAACGCTCACCGTTCATCCAGAGGCAGCATCGATTGACTTTAGTTAGTAGCAGTAGCGAAGGAATCGCTCGATCAGGTTCAGTTAAAAGCCATCGATCAATCGCTCGGGTTCAGTAACGCGTAGCCTGCAGTGCAGTCGCTCGGGTTCAGTTAGAGCCCAACGCCTCGCTCGGGTTCAGTTAGAGCCAATGCCTCGCACACACACGCGTATGTGTACGAGAGAAACACGCATCGCTTGGCCCCCGACCTCCCACCGTAACCGGGAACTCCCCAAAATTTTCCTCCCCCTCACTTCTACCACGTTTTTTTCCATCATGGACGGCCCAAAGAATGTCATCCAGCTGCGTCTCCAGCCCACTCAGGACGAAAAGCCCATTTTCTGTCATGATTTTTTGTCATAGAAGTAGGAGCCCACCACATCTATGATGATACCGGGTTTTGTCACAATTGTCGTCATAGAAGTGTCATATGTATGACAAAAAAATTCGTTCGACCCAAAATGTCACGGATGTGTCTTTTTTTTGTAGTGCACATTCATGTGCCGTGATGAGCTCTTCCAAGTGCCCTGGAGGGCCTTTTGCAATGCTATTGGGTATGACGATACCGGTCTGGCAGGAAGGGGTGGCATTCGCCCTCATGACCATCCTGAGTCCATGCCTAAGGAGAAGCTTGCACCTCTGTACATTCGGGGCCGTGGTATTCTTGGTGAATCTAAGGATTTGGTGAAGGTCTATGACATCATGCATCGTGTGTTTCACAATGTGCTTCTGCCCAAGGTGGGAAATCAAGATGAAATCCATGGCTATCTTGTTGACTTGATGGTTGCAATGAAGACCAAGGTGGGCTCTGGGGAAACGTTTGATGTGTCCAACTGGCTGTGGCACGAGATGTACAACATGATCATCTGCAGGAAAGTTCCCATTTATGCTCCGTTTGTCATGTGCTTTCTGAACTCAGTATGGGAGGTTCGCCGTCCTGGAGAGACTCTCACTTCTCCTGATAATCTCACCATTCATGAAGTCAAGCTCCTCAAGAAGAAGAAACACACCAAGCCTCACTTCCCTGCTAATGCTCCCGAGGATGTTTATGCCACCTCGGACGATGAGGACTTTGAGATGGAGCCAGGGGCCAAGCCCTTGTGGGTGGCCAAACTCACAGCCAAGGTGAAGAAGACTTTCTGCCTCCAGATGGATATTCAGATGAAGTTGTATGAGGCCCATGTCAATGAGAAGCTTGCTCGGCGTCGTCAGATTGCGATGATGAAGCACCTCAACATGCATGTCCAGAGTGGTTCTGAGAAGAGCATCACACCGGAGGAGCGTTGGATCTCTGCTCACAGCACGTGGTCTGGTGATGAGGTCCCTTACCAGCCTTCCACCTCCTTTGCTGCAACTATTGATATCTTGGAGGAATCCGATCACGACGATGATGACGAGTCTGATGATGATGCGGATCCAGATGCTAGCGAGGATTTAGAGGAGGACGATTGAGCTTTGGGACGCTAGCTTCGCTCTTTTTTCCTTTTTGGTGTCTTCATGCTAAAGGGGGAGAGAGTTCTATAGGTCTCGGGATTTGCATGGGTTTTTATTTGCCTTGCTTGGGTGTGTTTTCCTTTCGTTCGTTGTGTTGAACTTTCGCTTGTGAACCTTGTTGCTTATCTCTTCTTGCATGGTGTAAGACATGTGCTTATCTAGCTACCTTTCTTTATTATCAATGACATTGTTGTGTATTCCATTATTATCTTTACCTTCATATTATGGTCTTATTGCTCACCATGTTTAGTAGGAGTGGAGAGTCTATAAAATCTAGGGGGAGTCTCATCCCTAATGTGTGCTCTCAAATAGCCTTCTCAATTTGGGGCACACATCTAAGGGGAGTCCCGTCTACATTTTCTAGACTTTCCACTTGCAAATCGTGGTGTTGTCATCATCCACCAAAAGGGGGAGATTGTGAGGATATTTCCCTACTTTGTGTTTTGGATGATGATGACAACCCTTTGTTGGTCTAATCGTGTGCTAAGTGTTTCAGGTTTCGGTTTTTAGGCCTTCTTCGGTTAGCTATTCTCTCTGAAAGAAAAAGATCGAAGACGGTGTTTTCTACATGTTTTTATCTCTTTTGGTCGTAGGGAACCCGTACTATCAAGAGGGAATCCACATTGGAAAGTGTTGGGGGCATCATTTCATGTACACTTACCTCACCCCTCTCTTGCCTTCCTAAACTGTGAGACAGAGCTCTTCCCCTTTCTTTCCTACTGCTTACTGTGGGTTCCCAGCGGTTGTACCGCTCCCTGGAGCGGTTGTGCCACTGGGTCTTGGCGCTGACCAGTTTTGATCGAGCGGTTGTATCGCTACTTCCGGGCGGTGGTACCGCCAACATGCTCAGCAAAGACTAGGGTGGTTGTTCCGGCCAGGCACCGCCCAAGTACCGGTCAGGCTTCTGTTTTGATGTGGTACTCGAGCGGTGGTGGCCCGGTTGGTCCGGTTGTACCGGTACCACCGGTGTCCGGAGCGGTTCTACCGCTCACCGGCCCTGTACCGCTCGACTACCGCACTCAGGGGTGACTCCCTTCTGTTCCTATGCGGTGGTTGAGCGGTGGATGGGCGGTTGGTCCGGTTGTTTTCCTCAACCGGTACTACCACCTGGTCGCCCGGTTGTACCGCCTGGTAGGGTTCTGCACGTAAAGTGTGAGTCCCGGTTGTACCGGGACAAGGAGCGATTGTACCGCTGCAGTACTGAAAACACAGTAACGGTTGGATTTTTAGGGTTGCTATATAAGGGTGCTTCTTCCACCTACCACAACTACCTTGGACCTCTCTCACTCCACCATTAATGCTACTCAAGCTCTCTTGCCCGATCTCTCTCTTTAGCCACTCAAACTTGTTAATTTGCTAGGGATTGAAGGAGGAGACCTAGATCTACACTTCCACCAAAGGATTTTTGCTTCCCCCATACTTTCTTGTGTGGATTTTTTACTCTTGGGTGTTTGAGCACCCTAGACGGTTGAGGTCACCTCGGAGCCACATTCCATTGTGGTGAAGCTCCACGGTTTAGTTGGGAGCCTCCAATTAAGTTGTGGAGAGAGCCCCAACCTTGTTTGTGAAGGTCCGGTTGCCACCTCCAAGGGCACCAATAGTGGAATCACGACATCTCGCATTGTGTGAGGGCGTGAGGAGAATACGGTGGCCCTAGTGGCTTCTTGAGGAGCATTGTGCCTCCACACCGCTCCAACGGAGACGTACTTCCTCTCAAAAGGAAGGAACTTCGGTAACACATCCTTGTCTTCATCAGCTCCACTCTTGGTTATTTCTTCCCGTTACTTGTGCAAGCTTATTTGTGTTATATACCTTGTGTGCTTGTTGTTGTTGCATCATATAGGCTGGTCGCCTAGTTGCATATCTAGACAACCTACTTTGATGCAAACTTTAATTTGGTAAAGAAAAGTCAAAAATTGTTAGTTGCCTATTCACCCCCCCCTTCTAGTCAACTATATCGATCCTTTCAGCGCCCCCCCCCCTTCCCTTTCCTACTCCCTCTCTCTTCCCCTCTTTCTTCTCTCCTACTCCAGAAAGGAAAAGGGGAATCCTACTAGGACTTGGGAGTCCTAGTAGGACTCCCCACACTTGGCACGCCCCCTCTAGGGCTGGCCTCCTCCTCCCTCCTTTATATACCTGGGCAGGGGACACTCCAAAGGCACAATAGACAATCTCTTAGCCGTGTGCGGTGCCCCCCTCCACAGTTACACACCTCGGTCATATCGTCATAGTGCTTAGGCAAAGCCCTGCGCCGGTAACTTCATCATCACCGTCACCACGCCGTCGTGCTGACGGAACTCTCCCTCGGCCTCAACTGGTCAAGAGTACGAGGGATGTCACCAAGCCGAACGTGTGCAAATCGCGGAGGTGCCGTACTTTCGGTACTAGGATCAGTCAGATCGTGAAGACGTACGACTACATCAACCGCGTTGTCATAACGCTTCCGCTTACGGTCTACGAGGGTACGTGGACAACACTCTTCCCCTCTCGTTGCTATACATCACCATGATAGGTCTTGCGTGTGCGTAGGAATTTTTTTGAAATTACTGTGTTCCCCAACAAAGGCAAGAAACAATTGATCGATAGCTAGGTCAAGCGTATTCGCTCCCTTGTAATCAAAACTCAAGCAATACAACTAGAAGCATGACGTATGCTTTTACCTCGTTGTGAGGGGCCGAACCTGGGTAAATCCTTTGTGTCCTTTGTCCTGTTCAACCCCTTCGAGCTAACCCACGTTGTGATGGTTCACACCTAAGTCCTTTCTGTTGGAAATATGCCCTAGAGGCAATAATAAATTGGTTATTATTATATTATATTTCATTGTTCATGATAATCGTTTATTATCCATGCTAGAATTGTATTGATAGGAAACTCAGATACATGTGTGGATACATAGACAACAACATGTCCCTAGTAAGCCTCTAGTTGACTAGCTCGTTGATCAATTGATGGTTACGGTTTCCTGACCATGGACATTGGATGTCGTTGATAACGGGATCACATCATTAGGAGAATGATGTGATGGACAAGACCCAATCCTAAGCCTAGCACAAGATCGTGTAGTTCGTATGCTAAAGCTTTTCTAATGTCAAGTATCATTTCCTTAGACCATGAGATTGTGCAACTCCCGGATACCGTAGGAGTGCTTTGGGTGTGCCAAACATCACAACGTAACTGGGTGTCTATAAAGGTACACTACAGGTATCTCCGAAAGTGTCTGTTCGGTTGGCACGAATCGAGACTGGGATTTGTCACACCGTGTAAACGGAGAGGTATCTCTGGGCCCACTCGGTAGGACATCATCATAATGTGCACAATGTGACCAAGGAGTTGATCACGGGATGATGTGTTACGGAACGAGTAAAGAGACTTGCCAGTAACAAGATTGAACAAGGTATCGGGATACCGACGATCGAATCTCGGGCAAGTATCGTACCGCTAGACAAAGGGAATTGTATACGGGATTGATTAAGTCCTTGACATCGTGGTTCATCCGATGAGATCATCGTGGAGCATGTGGGAGCCAACATGGGTATCCAGATCCCGCTGTTGGTTATTGACCGGAGAGTTGTCTCGGCCATGTCTGCATGACTCACGAACCCGTAGGGTCTACACACTTAAGGTCCGATGACGCTAGGGTTATAGGGAAAGTATGTACGCGGTTACCGAATGTTGTTCGGAGTCTCGGATGAGATCCCGGACGTCATGAGGAGTTCCGGAATGGTCCGGAGGTAAAGATTAATATATAGGAAGTATGGTTTTGGCCACCGGAAGTGTTCCGGGCATCATCGGTAGTGTACCGGGACCACCGGAGGGGTCCGGGGGTCCACCAGGTGGGGCCACCAGCCCCAGTGGGAAGGGACCAGCCCCTAGGTGGGCTGGGGCGCCTCCCGCCAAGGCCCAAGGCGCCTCCAAGAGGGGAAGAGGGCAAACCCTAGGGCAGATGGGCCCTAAGGCCCACCCTAGGTGCGCCTCCCACTCTCCCCCTTGTGCCCGCCACCCTAGATGGGATCTAGGGCTGCCGCACCCCTTGGGGTGGGAACCCTAGGTGGGGGCGCAGCCCTCCCTCTCCCCCTATATATAGTGGAGGCAAAGGGGCATCCCAACACGCGATTCCATCTCCCTGTTGGCACAGCCCTACCCTTCTCCCTCCTCGTCTCTCGTAGTGCTTGGCGAAGCCCTGCTGGAGTCCCGCGCTCCTCCACCACCACCACGCCGCCGTGCTGCTGCTGGATGGAGTCTTCCCCAACCTCTCCTTCTCCCCTTGCTGGATCAAGGCGTAGGAGACGTCACCGGGCTGTACGTGTGTTGAACGCGGAGGTGCCGTCCGTTCGGCACTAGGATCATCGGTGATTTGGATCACGATGAGTACGACTCCATCAACCCCGTTCACTTGAACGCTTCCGCTTAGCGATCTACAAGGGTATGTAGATGCACTCTCCTTCCCTCGTTGCTAGATTACTCCATAGATTGATCTTGGTGATGCGTAGAAAATTTTGAATTTCTGCTACGATCCCCAACACTTTCACTAGGCCATCTATCATGACAAAACCATGACACGCTTTGTTCGCTCTCACAAAATACTTCACAGAAGCAATTAGAGGCGATTTCTTGCGTTCCGTGAATGTCGGCGACGCTGTTGGGTCCTCGTCTTCTCCGTCTGCCGCTCTGGCGATGGGAGCGGGCGGGGACCCCATCAATTTCTCTCTAGTATGGCGATATGATAGGTGTAGTTTACTTCCAGAGATACTACATCAATGGTGGGGATGGCGCCTTGTCGACATAATCTGCTTCTACTCTTCCCCCATCTTGGTGGCCCTCTAATGATCGGCGTCAAGACCAAGAGGCTTGGTCTTCGGATCCGGTGATATTTGTTTCCGGTGGTCGACGCATGACACTCTTCGGGTGACGTTGGTGCCAACTATTGCGGTTGTGTTTGGTGTCTTGCAGCAGGATGCATGGATGGTGGTAGGCAGCGACGTTCCTCTTCTTCGACCGCGTCGGATGAAGTTGACGGTCTGAGATCAAGCGGACACGGGGAAGAACCCCAGCCGACGTGCCACAAAGGCTCAGTCTAGTCGCTTGCGGTTGTCCGATTCATTGACTCGAAAAGCATCCTTCTATGCAAAAGTACCCCTCCAGATCTGTGACGGCAGATCCCTCTTTCTTCAGTGTTGCCTCGGCGGCAGCAGAGGACGATGGTGGATGACATTTCAACGGGGCACATTTCAGCATGGCACAGGATTCTGTTGTAGTGAAATTCTAGTCTTACTTCTTCTGGAGTCCTTCATGCAATAGTGCTAGCCATTTATGTTTGTTTCTTGTGATGACCCCATATGTACTCTTTGTAATCCATCTGTCTAATGAATTTACATGTGGTTAATACAAAAAAACACATATGCCTGCATAAATGTGGTCAGTGCCCAATTTAGCCGGTTTTCCTATTTGGTGAAAAATAACAGGATGAAATATAGCTGAAAAATAAACAGAGAACTTGAACAGAGGGGGGAAAAAATCAATCAGTGTCCGTTCAAGCAAAAACTGATCGCCACTTTCAGAAAGGAAACTCTGAAGGGTGGGCAGCTCTGCAGTCCCCGGTGTAATTTTACTTCAAGCATCATGCATCAAACACCAGAACTCCACAGATCACTGCGACATAGAGATAAACGAAACAAGATCTTCTATCTGCAAGAAAAACAAAACCTACACAATCTACATCCTTTCAGAACTAGGCAAATTTGCTCAAACATAACCTAACAATTTTAGACAAATTGAATATCTTGCGTAGTAACATAAATACTCTGGTACAATACACAGGTTCGTTGTGGTCGCCTGATCCTTGCCACATCTACAATACAGATTTGGCCGTGGGATACCATGAGGGCCTATGACATTTGCCTCTTCTTTACAAGCAATGCAAGGGACCAGATACTACCATGCCCAACTCAACATTGTAGCTGAACTGGACGGGTCTCAATGCTAATTACAGTACAATGTACACTGAGCATTCCGGAAGGATCCGTGTCCTTGTTGATGCAGGATGCTTACGCGTTGGGAGCACCAAACATCTGCGCGAGCGACGTCCATGTCCCGGACGCCGAGAGCGCCAGGCCGACGACGACGACAGCCACATCAGCGACGAGCGCAGGCCACCCGATATCGGCGCCCAGCACCTTCATGTGGAATGCGGCCGGCAGCACGAATCCGAGCAGGACGCAGACGCTGCTCCCGACGAGCGAGAGGAAGTCGGCGAAGTTGGGCACGAGCATCGCCATGAGCCCCACGAACACGACCAGGATCCAGCGCAGCCACCAGGCGTACCGCTTCCCGTAGAGCAGGCGCTCAGCGACCTCGTAGACCGGGTTCATCATCACCGGCATGGTGAAGAAGAGGTTGATGCAGAGGCCGAGCTGCACGGCCACCGAGAGCCACCCGGCGCCGAGGTTGGTGGTGATGATGTCCCGCGTGGACGCGCCGAAGGCGAGGTAGCCCATGGCGCCGAACAGCCCGTACATGACGGCGATGAACACCATGGACAGCCCGAGCGTGCCGCCGAACTTGCGCTTGTCCGCGGCCTCCGCCTCCAGCGGCAGGACCATGCCGATGCCCTCGAACGCGTAGACGGCGACGCCGAGGCCGTACAGGAGCTCGGCGGGCCCCCCGAAGGCGAACACGGGGGGCTTTTCGGACAGCCACGTGGACACGTCCTGGCCAAGCACGACGCCCATGGCGCCGAGATCCACGACGTCGGCGAAGATGCTGAGCGGCGCGAGGAGCGTGAGCGTCTTGATGGAGTTGAGCCCGAGCTGGAACGGAAGCATGACCCAGATGAAGAGCGCCTTGGCCGTGAGGAGAGGGGAGGACGCCGACGGGTCCCCGATTGGGTGGAGGTGCGCCAAGGTGTTGGCGATGAAGATGAGGTAGCCGACGCAGAAGCTTGCCTGGCTGAGCACGAGCATGGCGTCAACGGTGTGGCGGCCCGCGGCGCCGTACACGGCCGCGCCCAGGTCGCCGAAGGAGGCGATCTTGGGGTGCTCGTCGGCGAGGCGGCGGCGGCAGGCGACGAGCAGCATCATGCAGTGGAAGGTGAGCCCGGCCACGGCGAGGAGCAGGATGGAGCCCGCCGCCCAGCCCGTGCGGGAGAAGGTGTAGGGGAGGCCCAGCACGCCCGACCCGACCACCGCGATGAAGACGTTGGCGAAGGTCTTGGGCTGCGACGACAGGCGCGCGCCGACGCCCGCGCCGCCGTGCTTCGGCAGCAGCGCCGCCGCGTCGAGCCCGGAGGAGGAGGAGCTCGCCTCCTTGTCGAACCCCATGGCGGGCGAGGGCCCGAATCGGACGCAGGATCGGATTAGCTGGTGAGATCTCTTGTTGCTCGAGGCGATTGAGCTCACTACAGTGACGTGTTGGGTGCCCAGGAAATTGGGGATTTGGGGGCAGCCTCGGTCGGTAGCGTTGCCGTTCTGTGAAGGGGGGCGAGGTGCCGTGGACTTTCTTTTGGGGAAAATAGCATGGACTTGGTCCATGTAAATGGTACGATGGGTGCTCTAGTTCTGTACGTCTTGTGGGGCGGTGGGCCGCTCGTGGCGGTGGGTGCCGGTGCGTGAGCTCTCTATGTAGACCACCGGCGGGTGGAGTGGTGGACTCACCTCCTGCTGTTGGCGAGCTGCCGGAATTGTACCGGACTGGTTTAGTGCTCGTGGGTTATGAGTTATGACCAAACTGTAGGTTCGTTAGAGCATCTCCTGTTCCTCAAATCGCCCGCATCCATTCAGACCGAGTTGTCCGAACTTATTTTAACAACAATGATACTCTATCGATTCGTGGAGCGGTCCGGACGTCCATTTTTCCGCAAACCGGGAGGGGGGAGTGACGTTGCTAGAGTCCGGACCACCGGCACATAGGACTCGGACACCCCTGACCCACTCAAGTCTCACTTCTCATCCACTTTTCTTCCACTTCTCCTTTATACCCCTGTTACTTTGCATTCGCACCCTCCTCGTTCAGCGTCGTCAATGCACCTTTACAACCACCACACATGCATCGTAGGACGTTCGCACCCCCCACCAATGCGCCTGCCCTCCTTGGACTATGTTGCCATCCACCCAGGATCCCTTGACAGCCAGATACCCAATCGGGGACCCGTCGGCGCCTTGGCCGTGATGAAGTCGGAGCATGATTTATTTATTGATTGTCTTCCTTATGAGTGGCGGTCGGGGACGAGCGATGGTCTTTTCCTACCAATCTATCCCCCTAGGAGCATGCGCGTAATACTTTGCTTTGATAACTTCTAGATTTTTGCAATAAGTATATGAGTTCTTTATGACTAATGTTGAGTCCATGGATTATACGCACTCTCACCCTTCCACCTTTGCTAGCCTCTCTAATACCGCACAACTTTTGCCGGTATCATACACCTACCATATACCTTCCTCAAAACAGCCACCATACCTACCTATTATGGCATTTCCATAGCCATTCCGAGATATATTGACATGCAACTTTCCACCATCTAGTTCATCATGACACATTCATCATTGTCATATTGCTTATCATGATCATGTAGTTGACATAGTATTTGTGGCAAAGCCACCGTTCATAATTTTTTTCATACTTGTCACTCTTGATTCATTGCATATCCCGGTGCACCGCCGGAAGCATTCATATAGAGTCATACTTTATTTTAGAATCGAGTTCTAATCATTGAGTTGTAAATAAATAAAAGTGTGATGATCATCATTTAATAGAGCATTGTCCCAAAAAAAGAGAAAGGCCAAAGAAAAAAAGGCCCCAAAAAAGAGAAAATAAATAAAAAGGGGGAATGCTACTATCCTTTTACCACACTTGTGCTTCAAAGTAGCACCATGATCTTCATAGTAGAGAGTCCCTCATGTTATCACTTTCATACACTAGTGGGAATTTTACATTATAGAACTTGGCTTGTATATTCCAATGATGGGCTTCCTCAAATTGCCCTAGGTCTTCATGAGCAAGCGAGTTGGATGCACACCCACGTAGATTCTTTTTGAGCTTTCATATACTTATAGCTCAAGTGGAAATTATTGTTGATATGGACAATAATAATATCATGAAAAATTCGGACGCTCTTGCTGAAGAACCCCCTATCTTACATACAAAAAAAATTCCGTATTGGTAGTGGTAATATTATTGGAAAAGGAGTTATCCAAGATTTCTTTACTTGTGTCGGTGCTTTGCCTTCTATGGGTAGTTTTATCCTTCATAGAATTAGTAGTCTTGCGGACGCTATTGTCATGCTTGTAGTTGAACTTGAAAGGAAATTTATGCACATGCACCCTAGCATACAAAGGATTTTCCTAGAATTTTCTAATATTGAGCATTCTTCTGTCAAGCGTGCCGCTACTATCTTTTTGTCTCATGAATTCAGATTTATAATAAGAGAGGCCAAATAAATCTTTGCGCATTATGGGGTGGACGCTGGCCGTCCTCCCATAGAAACTATCCTATTTGATCAAGAGGAAATAATGCGTTTTCAATCTCTAGATTATGTTGCTTTTAGTGAAAACCTTAGAAAAAAGGTTCCCACCAATGTTCTAATTGATAGAATTTCTGAACTTAATAATGATTTTGCTATTCGAAATAATGAGCTAGGATACTCTCTTGAGTATAGGCTCACAAAGTTCTGCCAAAAGAATGCTTATAATGATGAATTGGTTGTGCAATACGAAGGGCCGAAGGAGGAACCTATACCTCCTAAAGTTGATCTTGGAGACTTTTGTCCCATTAAATTTAGCCCTTTTGATTACTTTTTCTTGCCTCAAATAAAAATTGCTGCCGAACGTAGAGAATATGAAAAGAGTTTTAATGATCTATCTTACTATTATGGCAATACCTAGATCTATCATGCCTAGCTAGGGGCGTTAAACGATAGCGCTTGTTGGGAGGCAACTCAATTTTATTTTTATTCCTTGCTTTTTTTCTCCTGTTTAGTAATAAATAATTTACCTAGCTTCTGTTTTGGTTGTGTTTTTTTTATTTAATTAGTGTTTGTGCCAAGTAGAACCATTGGGAAGACTTGGGGAAAGTCTTGATATCTTGCTGTAAAAAACAGAAACTTTAGAGCTCACGAGAACTGCTGCCATTTTTATTTGGAAAGTGATATTTAGTTAATTATTTTTTCAGATGATTAATAGACAAATTCCTCACGTCCAGCAATTTATTTTAGAATTTTTGGGGCTCCAGATCTTGCGCTAGCTACAGATTACTACAGACTGTTCTGTTTTTGACAGATTCTGTTTTTCGTGTGTTGTTTGCTTATTTTGATGAATCTATGGCTAGTAAAATAGTTTATAAACCATAGAGAAGTTGGAATACAGTAGGTTTAACACCAATATAAATAAAGAATGAGTTCGTTACAGTACCTTGAAGTGGTCTTTTGTTTTCTTTCACTAACGGAGCTCACGAGATTTTCTACTTTGAGTTTTGTGTTGTGAAGTTTTCAAGTTTTGGGTAAAGATTTAATGGATTATGGAACAAGGAGTTGCAAGAGCCTAAGCTTGGGGATGTCCATGTCACCCACAAGATAATCTAAGGACACCTAAAAGCCAAAGCTTGGGGATGCCTCGGAAGGCATCCCCTCTTTCGTCTACTTCTATCGGTAACTTTATTTGGAGCTATATTTTTATTCACCACATGATATGTGTTTTGCTTGGAGCGTCTTGTATGATTTGAGTCTTTGCTTTTTAGTTTAACACAATCATCCTTGCTGTACACACCTTTTGAGAGAGACATACATGATTTGGAATCTGTTAGAATACTCTATGTGCTTCGCTTATATCTTTTGAGTTATATAGTTTTGCTCTAGTACTTCACTTATATCTTTTAGAGCACGGTGGTGGATTTGTTTTATAGAAACTATTGATCTCTCATGCTTCACTTAGATTATTTTGAGAGTCTTAAATAGCATGGTAATTTGCTTAAATAATCCTAATATGCTAGGTATTCAAGATTAGTAAAAAATTTCCTATGAGTGTTTCGAATACTAAGAGAAGTTTGATGCTTGATGATTGTTTTGAGATATGGAGATAATAATATCAAAGTTGTGCTAGTTGAGTAGTTGTGAATTTGAGAAGTGCTTGTGTTGAAGTTTGCAAGTCCTGTAGCATGCACGTATGGTAAATGTTATGTAACAAATTTGAAACATGAGGTGTTATTTGATTGGCCTCCTTATGAGTGGCGGTCGGGGACGAGCGATGGTCTTTTCCTACCAATCTATCCCTCTAGGAGCATGCGCGTAGTGCTTGGTTTTTGATGACTTGTAGATTTTTGCAATAAGTATGTGAGTTCTTTATGACTAATGTTGAGTCCATGGATTATACGCACTCTCACCCTTCCATCATTGCTAGCCTCTTCGCTACCGTGCATTTCCCTTTCTCACATTGAGAGTTGGTGCAAACTTCGCCGGTGCATCCAAACCCCGTGATATGATACGCTCTTTCACACATAAACCTCCTTATATCTTCCTCAAAACAGCCACCATACCTACCTATTATGGCATTTCCATAGCCATTCCGAGATATATTGCCATGCAACTTTCCACCATCTAGTTCATCATGACACATTCATCATTGTCATATTGCTTAGCATGATCATGTAGTTGACATAGTATTTGTGGCAAAGCCATCGTTCATAATTTTCATACATGTCACTCTTGATTCATTGCATATCCCGGTACACCGCTGGAGGCATTCATATAGAGTCATCTTTTGTTCTAGTATCGAGTTGTAATCATTGAGTTGTAAATAAATAGAAGTGTGATGATCATCATTTTCTAGAGCATTGTCCCAAGTGAGGAATATAAAAAAAAGAAAGGCCATAAAAAAAGAGAAGGCCCAAAAAAGAGAGAAAAAGAGATAAGGGACAATGCTACTATCCTTTGCCACACTTGTGCTTCAAAGTAGCACCATAATCTTCATGATAGAGAGTCTTTTGTTTTGTCACTTCATATACTAGTGGGAATTTTCATTATAGAACTTGACTTGTATATTCCAACAATGGGCCTCCTCAAGTGCCCTAGGTCTTCGTGAGCAAGCAAGTTGGATGCACACCCACTTAGTTTCTTTTGTTGAGATTTCATACATTTATAGCTCTAGTGCATCCGTTGCATGGCAATCCCTACTCCTTGCATTAACATCAATCGATGGGCATCTCCATAGCCCATTGATTAGCCTCGTTGATGTGAGACTTTCTCCCTTTTTGTCTTCTCCACATAACCCCCATCATCATATTCTATTCCACCCATAGTGCTATGTCCACGGCTCGCGCTCATATATTGTGTGAAAGTTTATAGGTTTGAGATTACTAAAGTATGAAACAATTGCTTGGCTTGTCATCGGGTTGTGCATGATGAGAGCATTCTTGTGTGAAGAAAATGGAGCATGACTAAACTATATGATTTTGTAGGGATGAACTTGCTTTGACCATGTTATTTTGAGAAGACATAATTGCTTAGTTAGTATGCTTGAAGTATTATTATTTTTATGTCAATATGAACTTTTATCTTGAATCTTTCGGATCTGAATATTCATGCCACAATTAAGAAGAATTACATTGAAATTATGCCAAGTAGCACTCCGCATCAAAAATTCTATTTTTATCATTTACCTACTCAAGGACGAGCAGGAATTAAGCTTGGGGATGCTTGATACGTCTCCAATGTATCTATAATTTTTAATTGCTCCATGCTATATTATCTACTGTTTTGGGCATTATTGGGCTTTATTTTCCACTTTTATATTATTTTTGGGACTAACCTATTAACTGAAGGCCTAGCCCTGAATTGCTGTGTTTTTGCCTATTTTAGGGCTTCGAAGAAAAGGAATATCAAACGGAGTCCAAACAGAATGAAACCTTCGGGAACGTGATTTTCTCACCGAACATGATCCAGGAGACTTGGACCCTACGTCAAGAAACAAAGGAGTAGGCCATGAGGTAGGGGGCGCGCCTACCCCCCCCAGGCGCGCCCTCCACCCTCGTGGGCCCCCTGTTGCTCCACCGACGTACTCCTTCCTTCTATATATACATGCGTACCCCCAAACGATCAGGTACGGAGCCAAAACCCAAATTCCACTGCCGTAACTTTCTGTATCCATGAGATTCCATCTTGGGGCCTGTTCCAGAGCTCCGCCGGAGGGGGTATCCATCATGGAGGGCTTCTACATCAACACCATAGCCTCTCCGATGAAGTGTGAGTAGTTTACCTCAGACCTTCGGGTCCATAGTTATTAGCTAGATGGCTTCTTCTCTCTTTTTGGATCTCAATACAATGTTCTCCCCCTCTCTTGTGGAGATCTATTCGATGTAATCTTCTTTTTCCGGTGTGTTTGTTGAGACCGATGAATTGTGGGTTTATGATCAAGATTATCTATGAACAATATTTGAATCTTCTCTGAATTATTTTATGTATGATTGGTTATCTTTGCAACTCTCTTCGAATTATCAGTTTGGTTTGGCCTACTAGATTGATCTTTCTTGCAATGGGAGAAGTGCTTAGCTTTGGGTTCAATCTTGCGGTGTCCTTTCCCAGTGACAGTAGGGGCAACAAGGCACGTATTGTATTTTTGCCATCGAGGATAACAGGATGGTTTTTTTTATCATATTGCATGAATTTATCCCTCTACATCATGTCATCTTGCTTAAGGCGTTACTCTGTTTTCATGAACTTAATACTCTAGATGCATGCTGGATAGCGGTCGATGAGTGGAGTAATAGTAGTAGATGCAGGCAGGAGTCGGTCTACTTGTCTCGGACGTGATGCCTATATACATGATCATACCTAATATTCTCATAACTATGCTCAATTCTGTCAATTGCTCAACAGTAATTCGCTCACCCACCGTAGAATACTTATGCTCTTGAGAGAAGCCACTAGTGAAACCTATGGCCCCTGGGTCTATCTTCATCATATTAATCTTCCAATACTTAGTTATTTCCTTTGCTTTTTTACTTTGCCTTTATTTTACTTTGCATCTTTATCACAAAAATACCAAAAAAATTATCTTATCATATCTATCAGATCTCACTCTCGTAAGTAACCGTGAAGGGATTGACAACCCCTTATCGCGTTGGTTACGAGGAGTTATTTGCTTTGTGCAGGTACTAGGGGACGCATGTGCAACCTCCTATTGGATTGATACATTGGTTCTCAAAAACCGAGGGAAATATATACTTACGCTACTTTGCTGCATCATCCTTTCGTCTTCGGGGAAATCCAACGCAGTCCTCAAGAGGTAGCAATGATCACTTGCTGGTTTAATTGAGTTGTGTATAAAGGTGGATGTGTGGTTTGCTGCTCCACAACCATAATATTTTTATTGTTTCATTTATAATAAAAAATAAGGGTGTCTAGTGCGTTATAGTTGAATGTGGAAGATAGGGATGGAGTGAGGAGTATACTATTCTAAAATCGAAGAGGTCTGGTGGGTTTTTGATGAATGAGGGAGATTGGAATAGAGGTGGAAGTGAATTCCCCGCCGCCACCACCTACTCCAGTTTATAAGGTACTAGAGATACCATAAGCGTGTTAGATGTTCTTCTCTTCTTGTTATGGACACGCGTTACAATGAGTGAAAAGCCCTTTCACTAGCCCAGGCAAAGTCCAAAATTGTTGAGTTACCCTTGATGCAATTGGATATAAAACAATTTTGCATGTTTTTCTCCCACAAAGCCGAGCATATTTGATTTTTAGTACAATACTATTTTACCTAGTAGTTTGCCATGATTTGAATGTTGATGGATGGAACTTTCAGATGGCATTTTATCCTCATTTCTAATTTAGATCTGGCTGAAAATTGAACACTAGAGACATAAGAGAGTGTGTAATTGGTTGAGTGTGGATCCTGAAAAAGCTATCGTCATGAGAAAGTTGTTGTGAGATGTGAGCTGCGTGAAACATAAAGTTATTTGGTTTAGACAAATGTGAAAATATAGATTTAGTATTAATTATTTGTGATGTCCCTAATGTCTGAAAGATTGTTTATATGCTAATTGACTATAAAACCACAATTCATGCACCGATTGGCAATAATCATTTTGGCACTAAAACTGACACGGTGATCCATTGTGGCACCAATACCGCATTTGAAATGATGCCAGAAAACAATCATTTTTAACCATTTCATGCTTACTACAAAAGGCTGGATATCTTGACTTGCTACCTTTCTCGAACTTGCACAAACATATTGATATTTCCACAAACTAGGTATGAAATGTCCAAAGTGAACATACCAAAATGTTTTTTGGCTTGAGAGAATGCTTGAGGGCCTCCAACAATCAATAAGAACATGGCCAGTGACTCAATTGATGAAACATATTTTTTTTACTTCAACCCGTTGGTAGATACAAGAAAATTATGAAGTGTACTGGAAGCTTCTATGCTCATCTGATACATTGAAACAAAAATCTAGGTAGACCAAAACACTCCATGACCCATTGGTCACAACACAAGAAATATGACGCAACAATACAAGCAAACATGGTTCACATCATAGACAAATGATAATTCTACACACGGTTCATCATCTCCTTGTAATTCTATTTCTTCATAAAATGAAACATCCCTTCTTTTGTTTCAAGCACGTTGAAGATCTCTCTAATTCCAGCTTCACCATAAGGATGACGGTTGTATGCATGAGATCAGATTTTTCTTGCCCCCACATTAGTTCACCATCTTCATGACCTCTACGATGGTAGGCACATGGTTGGTTGGAGGAGGAGCTTATGATGCTTCTACATTGGAAATTATTTTATCCATTCCCCTTTCTATCCATGTGGCATGTCTTCTTATACAACCAAAAGAAGGGACCCTTCTCATTTGCACTAGAGGATTCCTTGTGCTTTTTTCTCGTTTTGTTTTCTTTAAAGATGCTGGCTTCATTATCTTTTCGTAACTCAACCAAATTGTGATCACTGGATTCATCAGAGAACACATCTCTAGGACAAGTTGTGGTGGTCCCATTGACACATTATCATATATAAGATGTGGAAATATTCAAGGTGCTTTGGTCCCCATTTTTAGGAACCTCAAATGTTTTGCATTTGGTACCATGGGCGGAGCTACATGCAAGTCGGGAGTACAATCATTTAAATAGTGTTTTTCACATTGAATGAATTTGAAAACCAAGCTATTAATGCAATTAATTAGTCAGATATTTAATTGGGTGTGTTTTTAATTAGTTTTGTTTAAATATGGATTGTTTTAAATTAAGTAGTTACTATATTTAAACACGGCAAAACTAATTAAAAACAATCCATATTTAAACAAAACTAATTAAAAACACACCCAATTAAATATCTGACTAATTAATTGCATTATTGCTTGGTTTTCAAATTCATTCAATGTGAAAAAACACTATTTAAATGATTGTACTCCCGACTTGTATGTAGCTCCGCCCATGGTACCAAATGCAAAACATTTGAGGTTCTGAAAAATGGGGACCAAAGTGAAGGAAATATGCCCTAGAGGCAATAATAAAGATATTATTTATTTCCTTATATCATGATAAATGTTTATTATTCATGCTAGAATTGTATTAACCGGAAACATGATACATGTGTGAATACATAGACAAACAGAGTGTCACTAGTATGCCTCTACTTGACTAGCTCGTTAATCAAAGATGGTTATGTTTCCTAACCATGGACAAAGAGTTGTTATTTGATTAACGAGATCACATCATTAGTTGAATGATCTGATTGACATGACCCATTCCATTAGCTTAGCACCCGATCGTTTAGTATGTTGCTATTTGCTTTCTTCATGACTTATACATGTTCCTATGACTATGAGATTATGCAACTCCCGTTTGCCGGAGGAACACTTTGTGTGCTACCAAACGTCACAACGTAAATGGGTGATTATAAAGGTGCTCTACAGGTGTCTCCAAAGGTATATGTTGGGTTGGCGTATTTCGAGATTAGGATTTGTCACTCCGATTGTCGGAGAGGTATCTCTGGGCCCTCTCGGTAATGCACATCACATAAGCCTTGCAAGCATTACAACTAATGAGTTAGTTTCGAGATGATGTATTACAGAACGAGTAAAGAGACTTGCAGGTAACGAGATTGAACTAAGTATTGGATACCGACGATCGAATCTCGGGCAAGTAACATACTGATGACAAAGGGAACAACATATGTTGTTATGCGGTCTGACCGATAAAGATCTTCGTAGAATGTGTAGGAGCCAATATGGGCATCCAGGTCCCGCTATTGGTTATTGACCGGAGATTTGTCTCAGTCATGTCTGCATTGTTCTCGAACCGTAGGGTCCGCACGCTTAACGTTACGATGACAGTTATTATGAGTTTATGCATTTTGATGTACCGAAGTTAGTTCGGAGTCCCGGATGTGATCATGGACATGATGAGGAGTCTCGAAATGGTCGAGACATAAAGATCGATATATTGGAAGCCTATATTTGGACATCGGAATCGTTCCGGGTAAAATCGGCATTTTACCGGAGTACCGGGGGGTTACCGGAACCCCCCCCCCTGGGGGGATTAATGGGCCTTCATGGGCCATAAGGGAGAAGAGAGGGGCCGGCCAGGGCAGGCCATGCGCCCCCTCCCCCTAGTCCGAATAGGACAAGGAAGGGGGGCGGCGCCCCCCTTTCCTCTTCTCCTTCTCCCTTTCCTATTCCAACAAGGCAAAAGAGGGGGGAGTCCTACTCCCGGTAGGAGTAGGACTCCTCCAGGCGCACCCCTTGGGGCCGGCTGCACCTCCCCCTCCCTCCTTTATATACGGGGGCAGGGGGCACCCTAGAACACACAAGTTGATCATCGTGATCGTTCCTTAGCCCTGTGCGGTGCCCCCTTCCACCATATTCCACCTCAGTCATATTGTTGTAGTGCTTAGGCGAAGCCCTGCGACGGTAGAACATCAAGATCGTCACCACGCCGTGTGCTGATGGAACTCATCCCCGAAGCTTTGCTGGATCGGAGCCCGGGGAGCGTCATCGAGTTGTACGTGTGCTAAGAACTCGGAGGTGCCGGAGTAACAGTGCTTGGATCGGTCGGATCGGGAAGACGTACGACTACTTCCTCTACGTTGCGTCAATGCTTCCGCTTCGGTCTACGAGGGTACGTAGACAACACTCTCCCCTCTTGTTGCTATGCATCACCATGATCTTGAGTGTGCATAGGAATTTTTTTGAAATTACTACGTTCCCCAACAGTGGTATCCGAGCCTAGGTTTTATGGTTTGATGTTATGTGCACGAGTAGAACACAAGTGAGTTGTGGGCGATATAAGTCATACTGCCTACCAGCATGTCATACTTTGGTTCGGCGGTATTGTTGGACGAAGCGGCCCGGACCGACATTACACGTACGCTTACGCGAGACCGGTTCTCCCGACGTGCTTTGCACATAGGTGGCTTGCGGGTGACAGTTTCTCCAACTTTATTTGAACCGAGTGTGGCTATGCCCGGTCCTTGCGAAGGTTAAAACGGCATCAACTTGACAAACTATCGTTGTGGTTTTGATGCGTAGGTAAGATTGGTTCTTGCTTAAGCCCGTAGCAGCCACGTAAAACTTGCAACAAACAAAGTAGAGGACGTCTAACTTGTTTTTGCAGGGCATGTTGTGATGTGATATGGTCAAGACATGATGCTAAATTTTATTGTATGAGATGATCATGTTTTGTAACCGAGTTATCGGCAACTGGCAGGAGCCATATGGTTGTCGCTTTATTGTATGCAATGCAATCGTGCTGTAATGCTTTACTTTATCACTAAGCGGTAGTGATAGTCGTGGAAGCATAAGATTTGCGAGACGACAACGATGCTACGATGGAGATCAAGGTGTCGTGCCGGTGACGATGGTGATCATGACGGTGCTTCGGAGATGGAGATCACAAGCACAAGATGATGATGGCCATATCATATCACTTATATTGATTGCATGTGATGTTTATCTTTTATGCATCTTATCTTGCTTTGACTGACGGTAGCACTATAAGATGATCTCTCACTAAATTATCAAGAAGTGTTCTCCCTGAGTATGCACCGTTGCCAAAGTTCGTCGTGCCCAGACACCACGTGATGATCGGGTGTGATAAGCTCTACGTCCATCTACAATGGGTGCAAGCCAGTTTTGCACACGCAGAATACTCAGGTTAAACTTGACGAGCCTAGCATATGCAGATATGGCCTCGGAACACGGAGACCGAAAGGTCGAGCGTGAATCATATAGTAGATATGATCAACATAATGATGTTCACCATTGAAAACTAATCCATTTCACGTGATGATCGGTTATGGTTTAGTTGATTTGGATCACGTGATCACTTAGAGGATTAGAGGGATGTCTATCTAAGTGGGAGTTCTTAAGTAATATGATTAATTGAACTTGAATTTATCATGAACCTGATAGTATCTTGCTTATGTATGTTTGATTGTAGATAGATGGCCCGTGTTGTTGTTCCGTTGAATTTTAATGCGTTCCTTGAGAAAGCAAAGTTGAAAGATGATGGTAGCAATTACACGGACTGGGTCCGTAACTTGAGGATTATCCTCATTGCTGCACAGAAGAATTACATCCTGGAAGCACCGCTGGGTGCCAGGCCTGCTGCTGGAGCAACACCAGATGTTATGAACGTCTGGCAGAGCAAAGCTGATGACTACTCGATAGTTCAGTGTGCCATGCTTTACGGCTTAGAATCGGGACTTCAACGACGTTTTGAACGTCATGGAGCATATGAGATGTTCCAGGAGTTGAAGTTAATATTTCAAGCAAATGCCCGGATTGAGAGATATGAAGTCTCCAATAAAGTTCTATAGCTGCAAGATGGAGGAGAACAGTTCTGTCAGTGAGCATATACTCAGAATGTCTGGGTATAATAATCACTTGATTCATATGGGAGTCAATCTTCCAGATGATTGCGTCATTGACAGAATTCTCCAATCACTGCCACCAAGCTACAAGAGCTTCGTGATGAACTATAATATGCAAGGGATGAATAAGACTATTCCTGAGCTCTTCGCAATGCTGAAAGCTGCGGAGGTAGAAATCAAAAAGGAGCATCAAGTGTTGATGGTCAACAAGACCACTAGTTTCGAGAAAAAGGGCAAAGGGAAGAAGAAGGGGAACTTCAAGAAGAACAGCAAGCAAGTTGCTGCTCAAGAGAAGAAACCCAAGTCTGGACCTAAGCCTAAAACTGAGTGCTTCTACTGCAAGCAGACTGGTCACTGGAAGCGGAACTGCCCCAAGTATTTGGCGGATAAGAAGGATGGCAAGGTGAACAAAGGTATATGTGATATACATGTTATTGATGTGTACCTTACTAGAGCTCGCAGTAGCACCTGGGTATTTGATACTGGTTCTGTTGCTAATATTTGCAACTCGAAACAGGGACTAAGGATTAAGCGAACACTGGCGAAGGACGAGGTGACGATGCGCGTGGGAAATGGTTCCAAAGTCGATGTGATCGCGGTCGGCACGCTACCTCTACATCTACCTTCGGGATTAGTATTAGACCTAAATAATTGTTATTTGGTGCCAGCGTTGAGCATGAACATTATATCTGGATCTTGTTTGATGTGAGACGGTTATTCATTTAAATCAGAGAATAATGGTTGTTCTATTTATATGAGTAATATCTTTTATGGTCATGCACCCTTGAAGAGTGGTCTATTTCTGATGAATCTCGATAGTAGTGATACACATATTCATAATGTTGAAACAAAAAGATGCAGAGTTGATAATGATAGTGCAACTTATTTGTGGCACTGCCGTTTAGGTCATATCGGTGTAAAGCGCATGAAGAAACTCCATACTGATGGACTTTTGGAACCACTTGATTATGAATCACTTGGTACTTGCGAACCGTGCCTCATGGGCAAGATGACTAAAACACCATTCTCTGGAACCATGGAGAGAGCAACAGATTTGTTGGAAATCATACATACAGATGTATGTGGTCCGATGAATATTGAGGCTCATGGCAGATATCGTTATTTTCTCACCTTCACAGATGACTTAAGCAGATATGGGTATATCTACTTAATGAAACATAAGTCTGAAACATTTGAAAAGTTCAAAGAATTTCAGAGTGAAGTTGAAAATCATCGTAATAAGAAAATAAAGTTTCTATGATCTGATCGTGGAGGAATATTTGAATTACGAGTTTGGTGTACATTTGAAACAATGCGGAATAGTTTCGCAACTCACGCCACCCAGAACACCACAGCGTAATGGTGTGTCCGAACATCGTAATCGTACTTTACTAGATATGGTGCGATCTATGATGTCTCTTACTGATTTACCGCTATCGTTTTGGGGTTATGCTTTAGAGACGGCCGCATTCACGTTAAATAGGGCACCATCAAAATCCGTTGAGACGATGCCTTATGAACTATGGTTTGGCAAGAAACCAAAGTTGTCATTTCTTAAAGTTTGGGGCTGCGATGCTTATGTGAAAAAGCTTCAACCTGATAAACTCGAACCCAAATTGGAGAAATGTGTCTTCATAGGATACCCAAAGGAGACTGTTGGGTACACCTTCTATCACAGATCCGAAGGCAAGATATATGTTGTTAAGGATGGATCCTTTCTAGAGAAGGAGTTTCTCTCGAAAGAAGTGAGTGGGAGGAAAGTAGAACTTGATGAGGTAACTGTACCTGCTCCCTTATTGGAAAGTAGTACATCACAGAAAACTGTTTCTGCGACACCTACACCAATTAGTGAGGAAGCTAATGATAATGATCATGAAACTTCAGAACAAGATACTACTGAACCTCGTAGATCAACCAGAGTGAGAACCGCGCCAGAGTGGTACGGTAATCCTGTTCTGGAAATCATGCTGCTAGATCATGATGAACCTACGAACTATGAAGAAGCGATGGTGAGCCCAGATTCCGCAAAATGGCTTGAAGCCATGAAATCTGAGATGGGATCCATGTATGAGAACAAAGTATGGACTTTGGTTGACTTGCCCGATGATCGGCAAGCAATTGAGAATAAATGGATCTTCAAGAAGAAGACTGACGCTGATGGTAATATTACTGTCTACAAAGCTCGACTTGTCGTAAAAGGTTTTCGACAAGTTCAAGGGGTTGACTACGATGAGACCTTCTCACCCTTAGCGATGCTTAAGTCTGTCCAAATCATGTTAGCAATTGCCGTATTTTATGATTATGAAATTTGGCAGATGGATGTCAAAACTGCATTCTTGAATGGATTTCTGGAAGAAGAGTTGTATATGCTGCAACCGGAAGGTTTTGTCGATCCAAAGGGAGCTGATAAAGTGTGCAAGCTCCAGCGATCCATTTATGGACTGGTGCAAGCCTCTCGGAGTTGGAATAAACGCTTTGATAGTGTGATCAAAGCATTTGGGTTTATACAGACTTTCGGAGAAGCCTGTATTTACAAGAGCTCTGTAGCATTTCTGATATTATATGTGGATGACATATTACTGATTGGAAATGATATAGAATTTCTGGATAGCATAAAGGGATACTTGAATAAGAGTTTTTCAATGAAAGACCTCGGTGAAGCTGCTTACATATTAGGAATAAAGATCTATAGAGATAGATCAAGACGCTTAATTGGACTTTCACAAAGCACATACCTTGACAAGATTTTGAAGAAGTTCAAAATGGATCAAGCAAAGAAAGGGTTCTTGCCTGTGTTACAAGGTGTGAAGTTGAGTCAGACTCAATGCCCGACCACTGCAGAAGATAGAGAGAAAATGAAAGATGTTCCCTATGCTTCAGCCATAGGCTCTATCATGTATGCAATGCTGTGTACCAGACCTGATGTGTGCCTTGCTATAAGTTTAGCTGGGAGGTACCAAAGTAATCCAGGAGTGGATCACTGGACAGCGGTCAAGAACATCCTGAAATACCTGAAAAGGACTAAGGATATGTTTCTCGTATATGGAGGTGACAAAGAGCTCATCGTGAACGGTTACGTTGATGCAAGCTTTGACACTGATCCGGACGATTCTAAATCGCAAACCGGATACGTGTTTATATTAAACGGTGGAGCTATCAGTTGGTGCAGTTCTAAACAAAGCGTCGTGGCGGGATCTACATGTGAAGCGGAGTACATAGCTGCTTCGGAAGCAGCAAACGAAGGAGTCTGGATGAAGGAGTTTATATCCGATCTAGGTGTCATACCTAGTGTATCGGGTCCAATGAAAATCTTTTGTGACAATACTGGTGCAATTGCCTTGACAAAGGAATCCAGATTTCACAAAAGAACCAAGCACATCAAGAGACGCTTCAATTCCATCCAGGATCTAGTCCAGGTGGGAGACATAGAAATTTGCAAGATACATACGGATCTGAATGTGGCAGACCCGTTGACTAAGCCTCTTCCACGAGCAAAACATGATCAGCACCAAGGCTCCATGGGTGTTAGAATCATTACTGTGTAATCTAGATTATTGACTCTAGTGCAAGTGGGAGACTGAAGGAAATATGCCCTAGAGGCAATAATAAAGATATTATTTATTTCCTTATACCATGATAAATGTTTATTATTCATGCTAGAATTGTATTAACCGGAAACATGATACATGTGTGAATACATAGACAAACAGAGTGTCACTAGTATGCCTCTACTTGACTAGCTCGTTAATCAAAGATGGTTATGTTTCCTAACCATGGACAAAGAGTTGTTATTTGATTAACGGGATCACATCATTAGTTGAATGATCTGATTGACATGACCCATTCCATTAGCTTAGCACCCGATCGTTTAGTATGTTGCTATTGCTTTCTTCATGACTTATACATGTTCCTATGACTATGAGATTATGCAACTCCCGTTTGCCGGAGGAACACTTTGTGTGCTACCAAACGTCGCAACGTAAATGGGTGATTATAAAGGTGCTCTACAGGTGTCTCCAAAGGTAGATGTTGGGTTGGCGTATTTTGAGATTAGGATTTGTCACTCCGATTGTCGGAGAGGTATCTCTGGGCCCTCTCGGTAATGCACATCACATAAGCCTTGCAAGCATTACAACTAATGAGTTAGTTTCGAGATGATGTATTACAGAACGAGTAAGGAGACTTGCCGGTAACGAGATTGAACTAGGTATTGGATACCGACGATCGAATCTCGGGCAAGTAACATACCGATGACAAAGGGAACAACGTATGTTGTTATGCGGTCTGACCGATAAAGATCTTCGTAGAATATGTAGGAGCCAATATGGGCATCCAGGTCCCGCTATTGGTTATTGACCGGAGATTTGTCTCAGTCATGTATGCATTGTTCTCGAACCGTAGGGTCCGCACGCTTAACGTTACGATGACAGTTATTATGAGTTTATGCATTTTGATGTACCGAAGTTAGTTCGGAGTCCCGGATGTGATCACGGACATGACGAGGAGTCTCGAAATGGTCGAGACATAAAGATCAATATATTGGAAGCCTATATTTGGACATCGGAATCGTTCCGGGTAAAATCGGCATTTTACCGGAGTACCGGGGGGTTACCGGAACCCCCCCCCATTGGGGGGATTAATGGGCCTTCATGGGACATAAGGGAGAAGAGAGGGGCCGGCCAGGGCAGGCCGTGCGCCCCCTCCCGCCCTAGTCCGAATAGGAAAAGGAAGGGGGGCGGCGCCCCCCTTTCCTCTTCTCCTTCTCCCTTTCCTATTCCAACAAGGCAAAAGAGGGGGGAGTCCTACTCCCGATAGGAGTAGGACTCCTCCAGGCGCACCCCTTGGGGCCGGCCGCACCTCCCCCTCCCTCCTTTATATACGGGGGTAGGGGGGCACCCTAGAACACACAAGTTGATCATCGTGATCGTTCCTTAGCCGTGTGCGGTGCCCCCTTCGACCATATTCCACCTCGGTCATATTGTTGTAGTGCTTAGGCGAAGCCCTGCGACGGTAGAACATCAAGATCGTCATCACGCCGTTGTGCTGACGGAACTCATCCCCGAAGCTCTGCTGGATCGGAGCCCGGGGAGCATCATTGAGTTGTACGTGTGCTAAGAACTCGGAGGTGCCGGAGTAACGGTGCTTGGATCGGTCGGATCGAGAAGACGTACGACTACTTCCTCTACGTTGCGTCAACGCTTCCGCTTCGGTCTACGAGGGTACGTAGACAACACTCTCCCCTCTCGTTGCTATGCATCACCATGATCTTGAGTGTGCGTAGGAAATTTTTTGAAATTACTACGTTCCCCAACACAAAGCACCTTGAATATTTCCACATCTTATATATGATAATGTGTCAATGGGACCACCACAGCTTGTCCTAGAGATGTGTTCTCTGATGAATCCAGTGATCACAATTTGGTTGAGTTACGAAAAGATATCAAGCCGGCATCTTTAAAGAAAACAAAACGAGAAAAAAGCACAAGGAATCCTCTAGTGCAAATGAGAAGGGTCCCTTCTTTCGGTTGTATAAGAAGACATGCCACATGGATAGAAAGGGGAATGGATAAAATAATTTCCAATGTAGAAGCATCATAAGCTCCTCCTCCAACCAACCATGTGCCTACCATCGTAGAGGTCATGAAGATGGTGAACTAATGTGGGGGCAAGAAAAAACAGATCTCATGCATACAACCGTCATCCTTATGGTGAAGCTGGAATTAGAGAGATCTTCAACGTGCTTGAAACAAAAGAAGGGATGTTTCATTTTATGAAGAAATAGAATTACAAGGAGATGATGAAACGTGTGTAGAATTATCATTTGTCTATGATGTGAACCATGTTTGCTTGTATTGTTGCGTCATATTTCTTGTGTTGTGACCAATGGGTCATGGAGTGTTTTGGTCTACCCAGATTTTTGTTTCAATGTATCAGATGAGCATAGAAGCTACCAGTACACTTCATAATTTTCTTGTATCTACCAAGGGGTTGAAGTAAAAAAAATATGTTTCATCAATTGAGTCATTGGTCATGTTCTTATTGATTGTTGGAGGCCCTCAAGCATTCTCTCAAGCCAAAAAAACATTTTGGTATGTTCACTTTGGACATTTCATACCTAGTTTGTGGAAATATCAATATGTTTGTGCAAGTTCGAGAAAGGTATCAAGTCAAGATATCCAGCCTTTTGTAGTAAGCATGAAATGGTTAAAAATGATTGTTTTCTGGCATCATTTCAAATGCGGTATTGGTGCCACAATGGATCACCGTGTCAGTTTTAGTGCCAAAATGATTATTGCCAATCGGTGCATGAATTGTGGTTTTATAGTCAATTAGCATATAAACAATCTTTCAGACATTAGGGACATCACAAATAATTAATACTAAATCTATATTTTCACATTTGTCTAAACCAAATAACTTTAGGTTTCCCACAGCTCACATCTCACAACAACTTTCTCATGACGATAGCTTTTTCAGGATCCACACTCAACCAATTACACACTCTCTTATGTCTCTAGTGTTCAATTTTCAGCCAGATCTAAATTAGAAATGAGGATAAAATGCCATCTGAAACTTCCGTCCATCAACATTCAAATCATGGCGAACTACTAGGTAAAATAGTATTGTACTAAAAATCAAATATGCTCGGCTTTGTGGGAGAAAAACATGCAAAATTGTTTTATATCCAATTGCATCAAGGGTAACTCAACAATTTTGGACTTTGCCTGGGCTAGTGAAAGGGCTTTTCACTCATTGTAACACGTGTCCATAACAAGAAGAGAAGAACATCTAACACGCTTATGGTATCTCTAGTACCTTATAAACTGGAGTAGGTGGTGGCGGCGGGGAATTCACTTCCACCTCTACTCCAATCTCCCTCATTCATCAAAAACCCACCAGACCTCTTCGATTTTAGAATAGTATACTCCTCACTCCATCCCTATCTTCCACATTCAACTATTACGCACTAGACCCCCTTATTTTTTTTATTATAAATGAAACAATAAAAATATTATGGTTGTGGAGCAGCAAACCACACATCCACCTTTATACACAACTCAATTAAACCAGCAAGTGATTATTGCTACCTCTTGAGGACTGCGTTGGATTTCCCCGAAGACGAAAGGATGATGCAGCAAAGTAGCGTAAGTATATATTTCCCTCGGTTTTTTAGAACCAATGTATCAATCCAGTAGGAGGTTGCACGTGCGTCCCCTGTACCTGCACAAAGCAAATAACTCCTCGTAACCAACGCGATAAGGGGTTGTCAATCCCTTCACGGTCACTTACGAGAGTGAGATCTGATAGATATGATAAGATAATTTTTTTGGTATTTTTGTGATAAAGATGCAAAGTAAAATAAAGGCAAAGTAAAAAAGCAAAGGAAATAACTAAGTATTGGAAGATTAATATGATGAAGATAGACCCGGGGGCCATAGGTTTCACTAGTGGCTTCTCTCAAGAGCATAAGTATTCTACGGTGGGTGAACGAATTACTGTTGAGCAATTGACGGAATTGAGCATAGTTATGAGAATATTAGGTATGATCATGTATATAGGCATCACGTCCGAGACAAGTAGACCGACTCCTCCCTGCATCTACTACTATTACTCCACTCATCGACCGCTATCCAGCATGCATCTAGAGTATTAAGTTCATGAAAACAGAGTAACGCCTTAAGCAAGATGACATGATGTAGTGGGATAAATTCATGCAATATGATAAAAAACCCATCCTGTTATCCTCGATGGCAACAATACAATACGTGCCTTGCTGCCCCTACTGTCACTGGGAAAGGACACCGCAAGATTGAACCCAAAGCTAAGCACTTCTCCCATTGCAAGAAAGATCAATCTAGTAGGCCAAACCAAACTGATAATTTGAAGAGAGTTGCAAAGATAACAAATCATACATAAAATAATTCAGAGAAGATTCAAATATTGTTCATAGATAATCTTGATCATAAACCCACAATTCATCGGTCTCAACAAACACACCGCAAAAAGAAGATTACATCGAATAGATCTCCACAAGAGAGGGGGAGAACATTGTATTGAGATCCAAAAAGAGAGAAGAAGCCATCTAGCTAATAACTATGGACCCGAAGGTCTGAGGTAAACTACTCACACTTCATCGGAGAGGCTATGGTGTTGATGTAGAAGCCCTCCGTGATGGATACCCCCTCTGGCGGAGCTCTGGAACAGGCCCCAAGATGGAATCTCGTGGATACAGAAAGTTACGGCGGTGGAATTTGGGTTTTGGCTCCGTATCTGATCGTTTGGGGGTACGCATGTATATATAGAAGGAAGGAGTACGTCGGTGGAGCAACAGGGGGCCCACGAGGGTGGAGGGCACGCTTGGGGGGTAGGCGCGCCCCCCTACCTTGTGGCCTACTCCTTTGTTTCTTGACGTAGGGTCCAAGTCTCCTGGATCATGTTCGGTGAGAAAATCACGTTCCCGAAGGTTTCATTCTGTTTGGACTCCATTTGATATTCCTTTTCCTCGAAGCCCTAAAACAGGCAAAAACACAGCAATTCAGGGCTGGGCCTTCAGTTAATAGGTTAGTCCCAAAAATAATATAAAAGTGGAAAATAAAGCCCAATAGGTCCAAAACAGTAGATAATATAGCATGGAGCAATTAAAAATTATAGATACATTGGAGACGTATCAAGCATCCCCAAGCTTAATTCCTGCTCGTCCTCGAGTAGGTAAATGATAAAAACAGAATTTTTGATGCGGAGTGCTACTTGGCATAATTTCAATGTAATTCTTCTTAATTGTGGCATGAATATTCAGATCCGAAAGATTCAATATAAAAGTTCATATTGACATAAAAATAATAATACTTCAAGCATACTAACTAAGCAATTATGTCTTCTCAAAATAACATGGTCAAAGCAAGTTCATCCCTACTAAATCATATAGTTTAGTCATGCTCCATTTTCTTCACACAAGAATGCTCTCATCATGCACAACCCGATGACAAGCCAAGCAATTGTTTCATACTTTAGTAATCTCAAACCTATAAACTTTCACGCAATATATGAGCGCGAGCCATGGACATAGCACTATGGGTGGAATAGAATATGATGATGGGGGTTATGTGGAGAAGACAAAAAGGGAGAAAGTCTCACATCAATGAGGCTAATCAATGGGCTATGGAGATGCCCATCGATTGATGTTAATGCAAGGAGTAGGGATTGCCATGCAACGGATGCACTAGAGCTATAAATGTATGAAAGCTCAACAAAAGAAACTAAGTGGGTGTGCATCCAACTTGCTTGCTCACGAAGACCTAGGGCACTTGAGGAGGCCCATTGTTGGAATATACAAGTCAAGTTCTATAATGAAAATTCCCACTAGTATATGAAAGTGACAAAACAAAAGACTCTCTATCATGAAGATTATGGTGCTACTTTGAAGCACAAGTGTGGCAAAGGATAGTAGCATTGTCCCTTATCTCTTTTTCTCTCTTTTTTGGGCCTTCTCTTTTTTATGGCCTTTCTTTTTTTTTTATTCCTCACTTGGGACAATGCTCTAGAAAATGATGATCATCACACTTCTATTTATTTACAACTCAATGATTACAACTCGATACTAGAACAAAAGATGACTCTATATGAATGCCTCCAGCGGTGTACCAGGATATGCAATGAATCAAGAGTGACATGTATGAAAATTATGAACGGTGGCTTTGCCACAAATACTATGTCAACTACATGATCATGCTAAGCAATATGACAATGATGAATGTGTCATGATGAACTAGATGGTGGAAAGTTGCATGGCAATATATCTTGGAATGGCTATGGAAATGCCATAATAGGTAGGTATGGTGGCTGTTTTGAGGAAGATATAAGGAGGTTTATGTGTGAAAGAGCGTATCATATCACGGGGTTTGGATGCACCGGCGAAGTTTGCACCAACTCTCAATGTGAGAAAGGGAAATGCACGGTAGCGAAGAGGCTAGCAATGATGGAAGGGTGAGAGTGCGTATAATCCATGGACTCAACATTAGTCATAAAGAACTCACATACTTATTGCAAAAATCTACAAGTCATCAAAAACCAAGCACTACGCGCATGCTCCTAGGGGGATAGATTGGTAGGAAAAGACCATCGCTCGTCCCCGACCGCCACTCATAAGGAGGCCAATCAAATAACACCTCATGTTTCAAATTTGTTACATAACATTTACCATACGTGCATGCTACAGGACTTGCAAACTTCAACACAAGCACTTCTCAAATTCACAACTACTCAACTAGCACGACTTTGATATTATTATCTCCATATCTTAAAACAATCATCAAGCATCAAACTTCTCTTAGTATTCGAAACACTCATAGGAATTTTTTTACTAATCTTGAATACCTAGCATATTAGGATTATTTAAGCAAATTACCATGCTATTTAAGACTCTCAAAATAATCTAAGTGAAGCATGAGAGATCAATAGTTTCTATAAAACAAATCCACCACCGTGCTCTAAAAGATATAAGTGAAGTACTAGAGCAAAACTATATAACTCAAAAGATATAAGCGAAGCACATAGAGTATTCTAACAAATTCCAAATCATGTATGTCTCTCTCAAAAGGTGTGTACAGCAAGGATGATTGTGTTAAACTAAAAGGCAAAGACTCAAATCATACAAGACGCTCCAAGCAAAACACATATTATGTGGTGAATAAAAATATAGCTCCAAATAAAGTTACCGATAGAAGTAGACGAAAGAGGGGATGCCTTACGAGGCATCCCCAAGCTTTGGCTTTTAGGTGTCCTTAGATTATCTTGTGGGTTCCATGGACATCCCCAAGCTTAGGCTCTTGCAACTCCTTGTTCCATAATCCATTAAATCTTTACCCAAAACTTGAAAACTTCACAACACAAAACTCAAAGTAGAAAATCTCGTGAGCTCCGTTAGCGAAAGAAAACAAAAGACCACTTCAAGGTACTGTAATGAACTCATTCTTTATTTATATTGGTGTTAAACCTACTGTATTCCAACTTCTCTATGGTTTATAAACTATTTTACTAGCCATAGATTCATCAAAATAAGCAAACAACACACGAAAAACAGAATCTGTCAAAAACAGGACAGTCTGTAGTAATCTGTAGCTAGCGCAAGATCTGGAACCCCAAAAATTCTAAAATAAATTTCTGGACGTGAGGAATTTGTCTGTTAATCATCTAAAAAAATAATTAACTAAATATAACTTTCCAAATAAAAATGGCAGCAGTTCTCGTGAGCTCTAAAGTTTCTGTTTTTTACAGCAAGATATCAAGACTTTCCCCAAGTCTTCCCAATGGTTCTACTTGGCACAAACACTAATTAAACACAAAAAACACAACCAAAACAGAAGCTAGGTAAATTATTTATTACTAAACAGGAGCAAAAAGAAAGGAATAAAAATAAAATTGGGTTGCCTCCCAACAAGCGCTATCGTTTAACACCCCTAGCTAGGCATGATAGATCTAGGTATTGCCATAATAGTAAGATAGATCATTACAACTCTTTTCATATTCTCTACGTTCGGCAGCAAGTTTTATTTGAGGTAAGAAAAAGTAATCAAAAGGGCTAAATTTAATGGGACAAAAATCTCCAAGATCAACTTTAGGAGGTATAGGTTCCTCCTTCGGCCCTTTGTATTGCACAACCAATTCATCATTATAAGCATTCTTTTGGCAGAACTTTGTGAGCCTATACTCAAGAGAGTATCCTAGCTCATTATTTCGAATAGAAAAATCATTATTAAGTTCAGAAATTCTATCAATTAGAACATTGGTGGGAACCTTTTTTCTAAGGTTTTCATTAAAAGCAACATAATCTAGAGATTGAAAACGCATTATTTCCTCTTGATCAAATAGGATAGTTTCTATGGGAGGACGGCCAGCGTCCACCCCATAATGCGCAAAGATTTATTTGGCCTCTCTTATTATAAATCTGAATTCATGAGACAAAAATATAGTAGCGGCACGCTTGACAGAAGAATGCTCAATATTAGAAAATTCTAGGAAAATCCTTTGTATGCTAGGGTGCATGTGCATAAATTTCCTTTCAAGTTCAACTACAAGCATGGCAATAGCGTCCGCAAGACTACTAATTCTATGAAGGATAGAACTACCCATAGAAGGCAAAGCACCGACACAAGTAAAGAAATCTTGGACAACTCCTTTTCCAATAATATTACCACTACCAATACGGAATTTTTTTGTATGTAAGATAGGGGGTTCTTCAGCAAGAGTGTCCGAATTTTTCATGATATTATTATTGTCCATATCAACAATAATTTCCACTAGAGCTATAAGTATATGAAAGCTCAAAAAGAATCTATGTGGGTGTGCATCCAACTCGCTTGCTCATGAAGACCTAGGGCAATTTGAGGAAGCCCATCATTGGAATATACAAGCCAAGTTCTATAATGTAAAATTCCCACTAGTATATGAAAGTGATAACATGAGGGACTCTCTACTATGAAGATCATGGTGCTACTTTGAAGCACAAGTGTGGTAAAAGGATAGTAGCATTGCCCCTTTTTATTTATTTTCCCTTTTTTGGGGCCTTTTTTTCTTTGGCCTTTCTCTTTTTTTTGGGACAATGCTCTATTAAATGATGATCATCACACTTTTATTTATTTACAACTCAATGATTACAACTCGATTCTAAAACAAAGTATGACTCTATATGAATGCCTCCGGCGGTGTACCGGGATATGCAATGAATCAAGAGTGACAAGTATGAAAAAAATTATGAACGGTGGCTTTGCCACAAATACTATGTCAACTACATGATCATGATAAGCAATATGACAATGATGAATGTGTCATGATGAACTAGATGGTGGAAAGTTGCATGGCAATATATCTCGGAATGGCTATGGAAATGCCATAATAGGTAGGTATGGTGGCTGTTTTGAGGAAGGTATATGGTAGGTGTATGATACCGGCAAAAGTTGTGCGGTATTAGAGAGGCTAGCAAAGGTGGAAGGGTGAGAGTGCGTATAATCCATGGACTCAACATTAGTCATAAAGAACTCATATACTTATTGCAAAAATCTAGAAGTTATCAAAGAAAAGTATTACGCGCATGCTCCTAGGGGGATAGATTGGTAGGAAAAGACCATCGCTCCTCCCCGACTGCCACTCATAAGGAAGACAATCAATAAATAAATCATGCTCCGACTTCATCACATAACGGTTCACCATACGTGCATGCTACGGTAATCACAAACTTTAACACAAGTATTCTTTAAATTCACAACTACTCAACTAGCATTACTTTAATATTATCACCTCCATATCTCAAAACAATTATCATGCTTCAATCTTTTCTTAGTATTCAACACACTCAAAAGAAAGTTTCACAAATCTTGAATACCAAGCATATTATTATTAAGCAAATTACCATGCTATTAAGAGACTCTCAAAATAATTTAAGTGAAGCATGAGAGATCAATAGTTTATTTAAAACAAATCCACCACCATGCTCTAAAAGATCTAAGTGAAGCACATAGAGCAAAATTATACCGCTCAAAAGATATAAGTGAAGCACATAGAGCAAAACTACATAGCTCAAAAGATATAAGTGAAGCACCTAGAGTATTATATCAAATTTTAATTCATGTATGGCTCTCTCAAAAGGTGTGTACAGCAAGGATGATTGTGGCATACTAAGACACAAATACACAAATAATACAAGACTCTCCAAGCAAAGCACATATCATGTTGGTGAATAAAAATATAGCTCCAAGTAAATTACCGATGGAAGTGGACGAAAGAGGGGATGCCTTCCGGGACATCCCCAAGCTTTGACTTTTTGGTTTCCTTGGATTATCTTGGGGGTGCCATGGGCATCCCCAAGCTTAGGCTCTTTCCACTCCTTGTTCCATAGTCCATCAAAAGAATTCACCCAAAACTTGAAAACTTCACAACACAAAACTTAAAGTAGAAAACTCGTGAGCTCCGTTAGCGAAAGAAAACAAAAGACCACTTCAAGGTACTGTAATGAACTCATTCTTTATTTATATTGGTGTTAAACCTACTGTATTCCAACTTCTCTATGGATTATAAACTATTTTACTAACCATAGATTCATCAAAATAAGCAAACAACACACGAAAAACAGAATCTGTCAAAAACAGAATAGTCTGTAGTAATCTGTAGATAGAGCAAGATCTGGAACCCAAAAAATTCTAAAATAAATTTCTGGACGTGAGGCATTTATCTATTAATTATCTGCAAAAAGAATTAAATAAATATCACTCTTCAAATAAAAATGACAGCAGTTCTCGTGAGCGCTAAAGTTTCTGTTTTTTACAGCAAGTTCAACAAGACTTTCCCCAAGTCTTCCCAACGGTTCTACTTGGCACAAACACTAATTAAACACAAAAAAACACAACCAAAACAGAGGCTAAATAATTTATTTAAGCAGGAGCAAAAATCAAGGAATAAAAATAAAATTGGGTTGCCTCCCAACAAGCACTATTGTTTAACGCCCCTAGCTAGGCATAAAAGCGAGGATAGATCTAGGTATTGCCATCTTTGGTAGGCAATCCATAAGTGGCTCTCATGATAGTTTCATATGGTAATTTTATTTTATTTCTTGTAAAGTGTTCCATGCCCTTTTTAATGGAAATTGAAATCTAATATTCCCTTCCTTCATATCAATAATCGCACCAACCGTTCTAAGGAAAGGTCTACCAAGAATAATAGGGCAAGAAGGATTGCAATCTATATCAGGAACAATGAAATCTACGGGCACATAATTCCTATTTTCAACAATAAAAACATCATTAATTCTTCCCATAGTTTTCTTAATAGTAGAATCTGCGAGATGCAAGTTTAGAGAGCAATCATCAAAATTACGGAAATCTAGTAAATCACACAAAGTCTTGGGAATAGTGGAGACACTAGCACCCAAATCACACAAAACATAAAACTCATGATCTTTAATTTTAATTTTAATAGTTGGTTCCCACTCATCATAGAGTTTTCTAGGTATAGAAACTTTCAACTCAAGTTTTTCTTCATAAGATTGCATCAAGGCATCAACAATATGTTCGGTGAAGGCTTTATGTTGACTATAAGCATGTGGAGAATTTAGCACGGATTGCAACAAGGAAATACAATCAATTAAAGAGAAACTTTCATAATTAAATTCCTTGAAATCCAATATAGTGGGTTTAGCAACATTAGATTTTTATTTCTTTCAATCCCACTTTCATCAATTTCATCATAAAGATCTAAATACTCCGAATTTTTAGAACGCCTTCTAGGTAAAGGAAGATCATATTCAGTTTCATCAAGATTCATATTGCAAAACAAAGATTTAATAGGGGACACATCAATAACGTTTAGATCTTCATCTTGATTTTTATAGGAATTGGAAGAACACGCTTTAATAAAGGCATCTTTGGAAGCACGCATCCTAGCGGTTCTTTCCTTGCACTCATCAATGGAAATTCTCATGGCTTTGAGAGACTCATTGATATTATGCTTAGGAGGAATAGATCTAAGCTTTAAAGAATCAACCTCAAGAGAAATTCTATCAACGTTTCTAGCCAAATCATCAACTTTAAGCAATTTCTCTTCAAGCAAAGTATTAAAATTCTTTTGTGAATTCATAAACTCTTTAACACTATTCTCAAATTCAGAGGGCATCTTATTATAATTTCCATAAGAGTTGTTGTAGGAATTCCCATAATTATTAGAAGGATTACTAGGATATGGCCTAGGATTAAAATTCCCTCTATAAGTGTTGTTACCAAAATTATTCCTACCAACAAAATTCACATCCATAGATTCATTGTTATTCTCAATCAAAGTAGACAAAGGCATATCATTAGGATCAGAAGAAACACTCTTAGTAGCAAATAATTTCATAAGTTCATCCATCTTTCCACTCAACACATTGATTTCTTCTATCGCATGCACTTTTTTATTAGAAGATCTTTCAGTATGCCATTGAGAATAATTAACCATAATATTATCTAGGAGTTTAGTAGCATCTCCTAAAGTGATTTCCATAAAAGTGCCTCCCGCGGCCGAATCTAAAAGATTTCTAGAAGCAAAATTCAATCCGGCATAAAAATTTTGTATAATCATCCACAAATTCAAACCATGAGTAGGGCAATTACGTATCATTAATTTCATTCTCTCCCAAGCTTGTGCAACATGTTCATGATCAAGTTGCTTAAAATTCATAATATCGTTTCTAAGAGAGATGATCTTAGCGGGAGGGAAATACTTAGAGATAAAAGCATCTTTGCACTTGTTCCAAGAATCAATACTATTTTTAGGCAAAGACGAAAACCAAGCTTCAGCACGATCTCTAAGCGAAAAAGGAAATAGCTTCAATTTAACGACATCATTATCGACATCTTTTTTCTTTTGCATATCACATAAATCAATGAAGCTATTCAGATGAGTAGCGGCATCTTCACTAGGAAGGCCGGCGAATTGATCTTTCATAACAAGATTCAACAAATCAGTATTGATTTCACAAGATTCAGTATTGGCAAGAGGAGAAATCGGAGTGCTAAGGAAATCATTATTATTGGTATTGGTGAAGTCACACAATTTGGTAGTATCTTGAGCCATCGCGACAAACAAGCAATCTAACACACAAGCAAACAAGAGCAAACGGGCAAAAGAGGCAAATAGAGAGGGAGGATAGAGAAAGAGAGAGAGAGGGCGAATAGAACGTCAAGGGTGAGATGGGGGAGAGGAAAATGAGAGGAAAATGGCAAATAATGTAATGCGAGAGATAGGGATTGTGATGGGTACTTGGTATGTTGACTTTTTGCGTAGACTCCCCGGCAACGGCGCCAGAAATCCTTCTTGATACGTCTTGAGCTTGCGTTGGTTTTCCCCGAAGAGGAAGGGATGATGCAACAGAGTAGCGTAAGTATTTCCCTCAGTTTTTGAGAACCAAGGTATCAATCCAGTAGGAGGCCACGCTCAAGTCCCTCGTACCTGCACAAAACGATAGCTACTAGCAACCAACGCGATTAGGGGTTGTCAATCCCTTCACGATCACTTACGAGAGTGAGATCTGATAGATATAATATTTTTGGTATTTTTGGTATAGAGATGCAAAGTAAAAAGTAAAAGCAAAGTAAAAAAAGCAAAGCAAGATTAAAGTGATGGAGATTGATATGATGAGAATAGACCCGGGGCCATAGGTTTCACTAGTGGCTTCTCTCAAGAGCATAAGTATTCTACGGTGGGTGAACAAATTACTGTTGATCAGTTGACAGAATTGAGCATAGTTATGAGAATATCTAGGCATGATCATGTATATAGGCATCACGTCCGTGACAAGTAGACCGAAACGATTCTGCATCTACTACTATTACTCCACTCATCGACCGCTATCCAGCATGCATCTAGAGTATTAAGTTAAAAACAGAGTAACGCCTTAAGCAAGATGACATGATGTAGAGAGATAAATTCATACAATGTGAAATAAACCCCATCTTGTTATCCTCGATGGCAACGATGCAATACGTGCCTTGCTGCCCCTTCTGTCACTGGGAAAGGACGCCGCAAGATCGAACCCAAAGCTAAGCACTTCCCCATGGCAAGAACTACCAATCTAGTTGGCCAAACCAAACGGATAATTCTAAGAGACTTGCAAAGATAACCAATCATACATAAAAGAATTTAGAGAAGATTCAAATATTATTCATAGATAGACTTAATCATAAACCCACAATTCATCGGTCTCAACGAACACACCACAAAAAGAAGATTACATCGAATAGATCTCCACAAGAGAGGGGGAGAACTTTGTATTGAGATCCAAAAAGAGAGAAGAAGCCATCTAGCTACTAACTATGGACCCGAAGGTCTAAGGTAAACTACTCACACTTCATCAGAGAGGCTATGATGATGTAGAAGCCCTCCGTGATGACAGCCCTCTTCCGGGCGAGCTCCGGAACAGGCCCCAAGATGGGATCTCGTGGATACAGAAAGTTGCGGCGGTGGAATTAGGTTTTTGGCTCATGTTTTGATCGTTTGGGGGTACGTAGGTATATATAGGAGGAAGAAGTACGTCGGAGGAGCACTGAGGGGCCCACGAGGAAGGGGGCGCACCCTACGGGGGGTGCCCCCCACCCTCATGACCACCTCTCCGATGCCTTCGCGTAGGGTCCAAGTCTCCTGGATCATGTTCGGTGAGAAAATCACGTTCCCGAAGGTTTTATTCCGTTTGGACTCCTTTTGATATTCCGTTTCTTCGAAACACCGAAATAGGCAAAAAACAACAATTTTGGGTTGGGCCTCCGGTTAATAGGTTAGTCCCAAAAATAATATAAAAGTGGAAAATAAAGCCCAATATAGTCCAAAATAGTAGATAATATAGCATGGAGCAATCAAAAATTATAGATACGTTGGAGACGTATCAAGGGCGCGCTTGGGGGGTAGGCGCGCCCCCTACCTCGTGCCTTCCTGATTGCTTTCTTGACATAGGGTTCAAGTCCTCTGGATCACGTTCGTTCCAAAAATCATGTTCCCGAAGGTTTCATTCCGTTTGGACTCCGTTTGATTTTTTTTTCTGCGAAACTCTGAAATAGGCAAAAAACAGCAATTCTGGGCTGGGCCTCCGGTTAATAGGTTAGTCCCCAAAATAATATAAAAGTGTATAATAAAGCCCAATAATGTCCAAAACAGAATATAATATAGCATGGACACCATAAAAAATTATAGATACGTTGGAGACGTATCAAGCATCCCCAAGCTTAATTCCTGCTCGTCCTCGAGTAGGTAAATGATAAAAACGGAATTTTTGATGTGGAATGCTACTTGGCATAATTTCAATGTAATTTTCTTAATTGTGGTATG
Source organism: Triticum aestivum (assembly GCF_018294505.1). Taxonomy (NCBI): domain Eukaryota; kingdom Viridiplantae; phylum Streptophyta; class Magnoliopsida; order Poales; family Poaceae; genus Triticum; species Triticum aestivum. The sequence continues at coordinate 662,941,013 of NC_057797.1, read as the reverse complement.
AATATTCAGATCCGAAAGATTCAAGAAAAAAGTTTAATATTGACATAGAAATAATAATACTTCAAGCATACTAACTAAGCAATTATGTCTTCTCAAAATAACATGGCCAAAGAAAGTTATCCCTACAAAATCATATAGTCTGCCTATGCTCTATCTTCACCACACAAAGTATTTAAATCATGCACAACCCCCGATGACAAGCCAAGCAATTGTTTCATACTTTTTGTGTTCTCAAACTTTTTCAATCTTCACGCGATACTTGAGCGTGAGCCATGGACATAGCACTATATGTGGAATAGAATGGTAGTTGTGGAGAAGACAAAAAGGGAGAAGATAGTCTCACATCAACTAGGCGTATTAACGGACTATGGAGATGCACATTAATAGATATCAATGTGAGTGAGTAGGGATTGCCATGCAACAGATGCACTAGAGCTATAAGTGTATGCAAGCTCAACAAAAGGAACTAAGTGGGTGTGCATCCAACTCGCTTGCTCACGAAGACCTTGGGCATTTTGAGGAAGCCCGTCATTGGAATATACAAGCCAAGTTCTATAATGAAAAATTCCCACTAGTATATGAAAGTGATATCATAGGAGACTCTCTATCATGAAGATCATGGTGCTACTTTGAAGCACAAGTGTGGTAAAAGGATAGTAGCATTGTCTCTTCTCTCTTTTTCTCTCATTTTTTTATTTGGGCCTTTCCTTTTTTATGGCCTCTTTTTTTTATTTAGTCCGGAGTCTCATCCCGACTTGTGAGGGAATCATAGTCTCCATCATCCTTTCCTCACTTGGGACAATGCTCTAAAAAAGATGATCATCACACTTTTATTTACTTACAACTCAACAATTACAACTCAATACTTAGAACAAAATATGACTCTATGTGAATGCCTCCGGCGGTGTACCGGGATGTGCAATGATGCATGAGTGACATGTATGAAAGAATTATGAACGGTGGCTTTGCCACAAATACAATGTCAACTACATGATCATGCAAAGCAATATGACAATGATGGAGCGTGTCATAGTAAACGGAACGGTGGAAAGTTGCATGGCAATATATCTCGGAATGGCTATGGAAATGCCATGATAGGTAGGTATGGTGGCTGTTTTGAGGAAGGTATATGGTGGGTGTATGATACCGGCGAAAGGTGCGCGGTATTAGAGAGGCTAGCAATGGTGGAAGGGTGAGAGTGCGTATAATCCATGGACTCAACATTAGTCATAAAGAACTCACATACTTATTGCAAAAATCTATTAGTTATCGAAACAAAGTATTACGCGCATGCTCCTAGGGGGATAGATTAGTAGGAAAAGACCATCGCTCGCCCCCGACCGCCACTCATAAGGAAGACAATCAATAAATAAATCATGCTCCGACTTCATCACATAACGGTTCACCATACGTGAATGATACGGGAATCACAAACTTCAACACAAGTATTTCTCAAATTCACAACTACTCAACTAGCATGACTCTAATATCACCATCTCCATATCTCAAAACAATTATCAAGTATCAAACTTGTCTTAGTATTTAGCACACTCATAAGAATTTTTTTTTACTAATCTTGAATGCCTAGCATATTAGGATTAATTTCCCAGTTTAAGTAAATTACCATGTTGTTTAAGACTCAAAATAATATAAGTGAAGCATGAGAGAATAATAGTTTCTATAAAACAATCCACCACCGTGCTCTAAAAGATATAAGTGAAGCACCAGAGCAAAAACTATATAACTCAAAAGATATAAGTGAAGCACATAGAGTATTCTAATAATTTTCAAATCATGTGAGTTTCTATCAAAAGGTGTGTACAGAAAATATGATTGTGTCAAACTAAAAAATAAATACTTAAATAATACAAGACGCTCCAAGAAAAACACATACCATGTGGTGAATAAAAATATAGCTCCAAGTAAAGTTACCGATGAAAGTAGACGAAAGAGGGGATGCCTTTCGGGGCATCCCCAAGCTTTGGCTTTTAGGTGTCCTTAGATTATATTGGGGTGCCATGGACATCCCCAAGCTTAGGATCTTGCCACTCCTTATTCCATAATCCATCAAATCTTTTACCCAAAACTTGAAAACTTCACAACACAAAACTCAAAATAGAAAATCTCGTGAGCTCCGTTAGCGAAAGAAAACAAAACACCATTTCAAGGTACTGTAATGAACTCATTCTTTATTTATATTGGTGTTAAACCTACTGTATTCCAACTTCTCTATGGATTATAAACTATTTTACTAACCATAGATTCATCAAAATAAGCAAACAACACACGAAAAACAGAATCTGTCAAAAACAGAATAGTCTGTAGTAATCTGTAGATAGAGCAAGATCTGGAACCCAAAAAATTCTAAAATAAATTTCTGGACGTGAGGCATTTATCTATTAATTATCTGCAAAAAGAATTAAATAAATATCACTCTTCAAATAAAAATGACAGCAGTTCTCGTGAGCGCTAAAGTTTCTGTTTTTTACAGCAAGTTCAACAAGACTTTCCCCAAGTCTTCCCAACGGTTCTACTTGGCACAAACACTAATTAAACACAAAAAACACAACCAAAACAGAGGCTATATAAATTTATTTATTACTAAACAGGAGCAAAAAGCAAGGAATAAAAATAAAATTGGGTTTCCTCCCAACAAGCGTTATCGTTTAACGCCTCTAGCTAGGCATAAAAGCGAAGATAGATCTAGGTATTGCCATCTTTGGTAGGCAATCCATAAGTGGCCCTCATAATAGATTCATATGGTAATTTAATTTTCTTTCTAGGGAAGTGTTCCATAACTTTCCTTGACGGAAATTGTAATCTAATATTTCCTTCCTTCATATCAATAATTGCACCAATCATTCTAAGGAAAGGTCTACCAAAAATAATAGGACATGAAGTATTGCAATCTATGTCAAGAACAATAAAATCTATGGGAACATAATTCCTATTTGCAACAATAAGAATATCATTAATTCTTCCCATAGGTTTCTTAATAGTGAAATCCGCTAGGTGCAAGTTTAAAGAGCAATCATCAAAATCATGGGAACCTAGCAAATCACACAAAGTCTTTGGAATCGTGGAAACACTAGCACCCAAATCACACAAAGCATAGCATTCATGATCTTTAATTTTAATTTTAATAGTAGGTTCCCACTCATCATAAAGTTTTCTAGGGATAGAAACTTCCAACTCAAGTTTTTCTTCATAAGATTGCATCAAAGCATCAACGATATGTTTAGTAAAAGCTTTATTTTGACTATAAGCATGTGGAGAATTTAGCACAGATTGTAACAAGGAAATACAATCTATCAAAGAGCAATTATCATAATTAAATTCCTTGAAATCCAAAATAGTGGGTTCATTGGTATTCAAAGTTTTGACCTCTTCAGTCCCACTTTTAACAATTTTAGCATCAAGATCTAAAGACTCTAAATTTTTGGAACGCCTTCTAGGTAAAGGTGGATCATATTCAGTCCCATCATTATCAAGATTCATATTGCAAAACAAAGATTTAATAGGGGACACATCAATAACTTTTAGATCTTCATCTTTATTTTCCAAAAAAAAATCCGGCTTAGCGGCCATCTTATTAACTAAGGTGGCCTGCTTATCCGAAACTTCAGCTATTGACTTCTCAAGATGAGCAATCTAAGATTTCAGACCATCAAATTCTTTAGACATATCATCGAGCTCTTTATTCATATAACCCATAAAGCTTTTTTGTTCCTTAAGCTCGTTTCTAAAGAAATTATTATGCTCAAACTGTAAGACCATAAAACTCCTGACGTTGCTTTCGATCTCTTCTAACCTTTTAAGGTGAAGATCACCAAATCTAGGTAGAGCCATTGTGACAGCCAAGCAATCCAACACACAAGCAAACAAGAAACGGACAAAAAGAGGCAAATAGGGAAAGAGAAGGAGGACGGAGAGAGAGGGCAAATAGAACGGCAAGGGTGATGTGGGGGAGAGGAAAACGAGAGGCAAATGGAAAATAATATAATGCGGGAGATAAGGGTTTGTGATGGGTACTTGGTATGTTGACTTTTGCGTAGACTCCCCAGCAACGGCGCCAGAAGTCCTTCTTGCTACCTCTTGAGCACTGCATTGGTTTTCCCTTGAAGAGGAAAGGGTGATGCAGCAAAGTAGCATAAGTATTTCCCTCATTTTTTGAGAACCAAGGTATCAATCCAGTAGGAGGCCACGCACGAGTCCCTCACACCTACACAAACAAATAAAATCCTCGCAACCAACACAATAAAGGGGTTATCAATCCCTTCACGGTCACTTACGAAAGTGAGATCTGATAGATATGATAAGATAATATTTTTGGTATTTTTATGATAAATATGCAAAGTAAATAAAGCAAAATAAAAACGGTGCAAGAAATAGCTTGTTGATGGAAGATTAATATGATAGCAAATAGACCCGGGGGCCATATGTTTCACCAGTGGCTTCTCTCGAGAGCATAAGTATTATACGGTGAGTAAACAAATTACTGTTGAGCAATTGATAGAATTGAGTATAGTTATGAGAATATCTAGGTATGATCATGTATATAGGCATCACGTCCGAGACAAGTAGACCGACTCGTGCCTGCATCCACTACTATTACTCCACATATCGACCGTTATCCAGCATGCATCTAGAGTATTAAGTTCAAAAGAACAGAGTAATGCTTTAAGCAAGATGACATGATATAGAGGGATAAACTCATGCAATATGATATAAACCCATCTTGTTATCCTCGATGGCAACAATACAATACGTGCCTTGCTGCCCCTACTGTCGCTGGGAAAGGACACCGCAAGATTGAACCCAAAGCTAAGCACTTCTCCCATTGCAAGAAAGATCAATCTAGTAGGCCAAACCAAACTGATAATTCGAAGAGACTTTCAAAGATAACCAATCATACATAAAAGAATTCAGAGAAGATTCAAATATTGTTCATAGATAAACTTGATCATAAACTCACAATCCATCGGTCTCAACAAACACACCCCAAAAGAATATTACATCGAATAGATCTCCACAAGAGAGGGGGAGAACATTGTATTGAGATCCAAAAAGAGAGAAGAAGCCATCTAGCTAATAACTATGGACCTGAAGGTCTGAAGTAAACTACTCACACATCATCGGAGAGGCTATGGTGTTGATGTAGAAGCCCTCCGTGATCGATGCCCCCTCCGGCGGAGCTTCGGAAAAGGCCCCAAGATGGGATCTCACGGGTACAGAAGGTTGCGGCGGTGGAATTAGAGTTTTGGATCTGTATCTGGTAGTTTGGGGGTACGTAGGTATATATAGGAGGAAGAAGTATGTCGGTGGAGCAACGTGGGCCCCACGAGGGTGGAGGGTGCGCCTGGGGGTAGGCGCGCCTCCCTACCTCGTGCCTTCCTGGTTGCTTTCTTGACGTAGGGTCCAAGTCCTATGGATCACGTTCGTTCCAAAAATCACGTTCCCGAAGGTTTCATTCCATTTGGACTCCGTTTGATATTCTTTTTCTGCGAAACTCTGAAATAGGCAAAAAACAGCAATTCTGGGCTGGGCCTCCAGTTAATAGGTTAGTCCCAAAAATAATATAAAAATGTATAATAAAGCCCAATAATGTCCAAAACGGAATATAATATAGCATGGAAGAATAAAAAATTATAGATATGTTGGAGACGTATCAACGTCGCCTGCGGGCGTCGTTGACCTCCTTGAAGGCGTCGCAGAGGAACTCCTCCCTCGCTCGCGGTGGGCTGCCAGGGATGATCGGGATTGAGCGAAAGCTCTGCTCTGACTTGGTCAGCGCTGGTAACGGCGGCGCCTGTGGGCGTCGTTCTCTTCCTTGGAAGCGTTGCTGTGGTTTTTTCCCTTCCCCCTGCAGCATTGGTTCCCTCAGTGTGGCACGCTCGGTGGTGCGTTTGGTGGTGGTGGTGCGGCCAGCTTGGGGCCGATGGTTGTGTGTTCTTCTTCATGTGTTTCTCTCTGACCGTCCTTCGCGTGGTCTCCGTCCTGTTCCTGTGCATGCTCAAGACCCTCCCATGGTTGCCGTTGTGCTGCGGCGAGCTTTGGGCTCTTGGTGTTGTCTTGATTCACCTTTGCTCAATGACGACGCAATGATGCCTCCCCAATCAGTTAATCGTTTCGACTGCCCGTGGCGGATCTCCTAGTCAAGGTTCGTGTCAAGTTTGGCACTCGTTGATTGTGGTTGATCCTCTGTTGTGCCGTGGGGCTCGGTACGCACGCCGGTGCGGTGCGTTAGGTTGTTTGCAGAGTCTTGGTATTGTGATCCCTATCGTGGTGTTGGTCTTTCGGCTTGTTTAGCTAGGCCATGCCTTCTCTTGGGTGGCATTTTTTCTCATCTTCTATAACCTTGTTACCTGTGCGGTTTTTCGGCCCGGTTTCCCTCATAAAAGGGGTCAACTTGTTTAGGTTTTCGATCTGGATCAGCCAAAGTTAAGGGGTGACTCTTGGCTTTGGCAGCTTTTTGAGCAATATATTCACGTGGGGATCCTCTCCCCCCGTGACCATTCAAATTCTTTTTTTGTATTTTTCTTTACTTGATATTGTTCTTCATAAACTTGATCATTTTCAATATGAATTTAGCTTGCAATATTTTAGAACCGAGCGAATATGATTATCGGAATGCCATGTCCCGAGAACTAACCCCCCCCCCCCCCCCAAACCCCCCAAAAAAAGAGAACTAACAAAACTGCATTCCCGTGTAAATTACCGGCCACTAGTCGGCTGCAATAATGCAGCGGTCGTCAGTCCACAAAAAAAAACTCTAATGTTTCCCGACCAAATTAAGCAGATACGGTCCGTACTGAAGATGATTCGGACCCCGGCATCGATTCGGATCACGCCCTTCTTAAGGCTTTGTTCGGTTAATCCCAACCCCAGGTGGATTGGAGGGGATTTGCAGGAATTTTGGCTTGCAGAGGATTAATTCCTCCTCAATCCCCTTCAAATCCACCTCAACCAAACAAGCCCTAAAAGAAACGAGCGCGTGTATTGCGTCCGTGCCAACTGCAACCAGCCACCCGGACAGCGACGTTGATGTCGAGATGGCCGGTCCATACGCAATCACCCAATTGCTGCATGCGGTTAACCTGCAATTTAGGCAGTTTTCCGCCAAGGAGCTGACATGCTGCCCCCCGTCTCGTGTTCCTTGAGTGGGATGTTGCTTTGCTGCCGGTCCGTGCTACCGTGCTACCGTGCTAGTAGTCAGGTCAGGTGCACTCCTGCAAGGCTGCAACAAGCTTCTGAGCCTTCCTGCAAGCACATGCGCGGTGTGATACGTTTTTTTTGTTCGGAATTGCCTAAGCCATATATAGTAGTTCCTCCATTTTTAAATATAAGTTCTTTTAGGGATTTTAATGTAGACTAGATACGGGTGTATATATATGGATTTTAGAGTGAGATTCATCCACTTTGCTTTGTATGTAGTCCATATTGAAATCTTCTAAAAGGACTTATATTTAGAACCGAGGAAGTACCAAGTATCACAGGTTTTTTATGTCAAAAAAAGCATCACAGGTTTTTACAAACACATCCTTACAGAAAAAGGAAATTACATCTTAATCCTTATGGGTGGCAAAGTTTTCTTCCTCCTACATTCACCGGCGGCACACCGTGAGAAATGCTAGTTCCCGCCTTCGGGTATCTGTCTCGGCGGAGCAAACTTGTTTAAGCTTTAAGCCTATGAGTTTGTGAAAATGTCACTCGAGAAGTCATCGATGTAGACCAAAAGACGCCGACGACCGAGATCTTTGTAGCAAATCACTATCCCGGAGAACAAAATGTCTATATGGCTCGTAAAAACTCCAAAGACAGCGAGTGGCGGCCGAATCCAGACGGATTCACTGGAGACCAAAACTGATCTAATCCCAGAATGCCCACAGGAGACACATCCTTCACACACCCTCCGCCAGTGATAAACACATAAACGAATCTGTATTATCTCTCGACTATTAAAATCGGATAAGTTTAGTACCTCGTGCTGTTTTGGGTGGTTTGTATGCCGAGGTGGTGGTGGTGTGGTATACACCGCCTCACGGACGCACAAGCAGAGGAGCAGCAGTGCGCGTTTGTCTGCGACATATGCCTGTCTTACTTTGCCGATGGCGAGATGGTCCGGGTGCCAGCCTGCTCGACGGCGGCAACGCGACTTTCCGGCGAGAGTAGGCTTGTAGCGATGGCTTTTTTTTTTTGTAGCGCAGGCTTGATGTGGTCCGCTCGTAGATTATACATCTATAAATGCTCAAAAAAAAGATTATACATCTATAAAGTTACCAAGCTCCCAGGAAATAGAGCCCTGGGAGAGCTCGAGGCTTTTTTTTACCTGGTGGACCCCGTCGGTCAGGGTCAGGACGCAACTAGGGCCCGTCGCCGCTGCCGTGGACCTCTAATGTGTCGCTTCAATGCGCGACCTCCGAATCTCGCAACCCTCGGCCAGATCAACGCTGCTCACCACCACTAGATCGTCATTGTCGCACGATTTCTCTCTCCCAAGGCGCTACCATCCTCGAGACGCACTGGATCTCATGCTGATGGAGGTGGCCGTCTTCATGATGTTGGCGGGCTTGCCTGCCGCTGCTGGAGCCCCATATCCCAGAGATCGACGAGCACGCTAGCCGTCGTCGTAGCCGCCTCTCCATGGTCCCCGAGCCCCGCAACTACCTCCCCAGGCGCCGCTGAAGCCGAGCGCGCAGGCGGGTGAGGACGAGGGCAGCGCGTACGGCTGAGGCATTCCACGGGACGGCGAGGAATTCCAACAAACGAATGCGGCGGTGGCGCCAAGTCCGCCGGGACGAGGCAGCACCGAGCACATGCTTTGCCGCGTTTGGCCGTTGACGTGTTCCACGAGCTCTGGAGCTGTCTTCAGGACAGCCTACGGCGTACCCTGCTGCCCAGCCGAGGGTCACCTGTTAACGTCTGTAACCTGTCCCTGTTATTTTCTCCAGGCAGAGCATCACACAGTGAACCTCTTCGTGCTGGGAGTCGCGTGGCCGCGGAACACCGATACAACAGTTAAACAAGGAGTGTACACGACATTGCATTGTGGTTTTCTACAACTTGCTTCTTTTATGCTGCGTGCTGTGACAATCTAACCTTTGCATGCTCATGAATTCTTGCAGGTTTGCTACTACAAAGAAGGCGAAGTATATCTTTACCAAATTGTTCACTTTGATGTGAAATTCCGAAAGCCAATGTGGGTTGCCAAGATGTTTTCAATCTCTCCATCTCCTTTCTTTTGGTTTAATATGTAGCTGATTAATTATTATGTAATTTTTGCTGAAGCTAAGTAGGATTTAGGATTATTGTTTATTCCATGATGACATTCTGAACTAGCCAATCCCTTGTTTTTTCTGTTATAGTATACAGCAATGTTATCCATTAATATCCGGTGAACAAGTTTCTTCTTTTAACCATGCTCACAATGCTGATTGATGTACTCTATGCTCAATCCATACCAACCGGTTACTCAAAGAATTATATGTGTAGTTCAATTAGCTTTGTATATTTTATTTACAGTCTGTACCAGTCTGAATTGGCATTCAGCTTATTCTGTAAGCTATTGTAAATTTTCTGAGCCAAATAGTGTTCTTGTGAACATTGCATGTCCCTACCATTTAGGTAAAAGATGGTAGCATGTAATTCTTGTCAGAACTGAATTCATCATTCATTAGTAATTATTATCCTTCAATAATTTTCTTTTTGGCCTTAACATGCTTCAGGTTTCAATAATGTTCCAATCTCAAGTTACCCTTCAGCTGTTCTCATGTTGATTCTGCAGATTTTCTAAATATAATTTTGTGTCTTATGATTCTTACAGCTAAACATTGTTGTGGATTTATGTTCTCGCATAGTATTTGACTTCTTTTACATGATATACTGATCAGTTTTTTTTTTGATAAATCATATCAATGTAAATTTGTATTCAAACTAGCATATAACATTTCTGAAGTATTTAGAGGACATGCATCACGCCCATGCCAAGAAGAAGAAATCCTCAGTCTTTTTTTGGAAATCTTCTTTTCAGAACTCCTTTTAAACTTTTCTTTTTTAAATTGGACTGAGAAAGTATGCTCGCCAATATGATTTCTACAGTAGAATCGGTCTCGGTCTAGCTGTTTGGGCCTGTGAAATGGACAATGTGACACAAGTGTGAACAAGAGATTGATATATCGAGTGTTCCACGTGCAGTTTATCTATTGAAATATTTTCATAAATCATGTATTGTTCATTGGGTGGAATATAAACTGTAGTGCTCCTTCCTCATATATTTCTCCGATGCATTAAATATTTGCATCACTTTCTCAATCATATGGAAGATCACTGAACATACAGTTCATGGCCCATGATGATTCAGTTTATGGGAAATAACTTGAGAAAAAAGAGGGTGCGCCAAAAGGAAAATGTGACATAAACCAAACCGATAAGACCCAATGGCGCAGCAACGCGCGCGTTTGCTTCTAGTGTTGATGCATGTACGCAGCAAAAGCACAGCAGACAGCTAGCTTGCTTATGCACGTTAATTGATCTAAGCTGATTCCTCTCGTGCCAAAAGCACCGGCCAGTGTTAGCTCTCAACTCACACGCTCAGGTGCACTCTGATGAACACTAGGACTCGACTGGTTTGTGCAGCGAAAAACTAGACGTGCAGGCGCAGGTGGACACTTGCAGCGACATGCAGGCAGCTGCCGGACTCGACGCGTACGGCCTCCACACAAAATAGTGAGCTCCTGTCCTGCTAACTGAGTGAGAAGAAAACGGGAAATAATCAACGGCCTAACTAATTATTCAACAGCCAGAAGCGCATCAGGGAGAGCTTGCTTTATACACGACTGGATTGATGAGCTAGTATTCCTTTCATCTCAAAAAATTTGTCCTTCAAATGAGTGTATCTATCATCAAATTAGTGTTAAAAACATCCATTTAAGAGATAAGCTTGGGACAAATTTTTTCGAACAAAGGAAGTAAGTACGAGGCTAGCTTTGTACAACAGAATGACCATGAGTTGGGCGCTGCCTCGGCCGGGAGGAGCGCCGTCATGCCGAAAACACTGTACTCGGCAAAAAACCACCCAAAGCGACATGAGGGACTAAACTTATCTGATTTTAAAAGTTAAGAAACTAAACTTATCCGGTTTTGAATGTTCAGGGACAAAGATTTGCTGGTTTTGCAGTTGAGAGACCATTTTTATACTTTCAAAAAAGTTGAGGGATAAAAAATATACTTATCCTTTAGAAAAAGAAAACAAAGCACATTTTCATAGTTTTTCCCCTTCAACATGTGGGCCTACCATTATCTAGATCTTACAGGTTGAGGCTCCATTTGGATTGAAGCTAATAAAAATGAAAAGGAACAGAGGTAAAAATAAATAAAAACATTGTGGCCATAGAGTTGGATAAGAAATCCGGGAAATAATCTCACGTGGATTCTATATAGTAGTTAAAAAAAATAAGAACATATCGACACTAGCTTCTGTTTTTGTGTATGTGGGTTCAAACATGCACAGATGAATCCCAACTTGGGTCATGGGATGCATGATTTAGCAACTTTTTTTGCGCATGCGAGAAACTTTCCACGTGATTGGGAAGGACAAATTCCTTCATACCGAAAAGCACAAAGGACTCTTTGATTTATAGGGAAAGTGGAGGAAATACAGACACCTGTTTTTATGACACTATTCATCCATTTGATTTTAAAGAATAGATTTTCCCTTTAAAGAATTGTACATATGAAAAGTAGAGGATTTTTTTCCTTTGGTTTGAGTTTAAAAGGGAAAATGAAAGAATTTTACAATTCACTCAAACCACTTTCTTGCATTTCTATGCAAAGAATAATGCAAAGGCCATAAGTTGTTGTTAACGATCTAACCTTACTTTTACTTGTGTTTTAACGTTCATTAGACTGTGTTTTTACTGTGTTCTCACTATTCTTGCAAATCAACACCATTTTTGTCAATTTTTTGCTAGTGTTTCACAACCCTTTGTTTAGCACATACTCCCTCTAAAATTCTATTATATTCTTGTGTTTTATTATTACTACATTTTTAAAATCCTACAAATCAAAACAAGGGCTAAAAGGCGGTAATTCCTTAGAACCCCTCCCATTTGGGCTTTTTCCCCGGCGTTTCAAACAGGCTCACGACGCGGCCCAATGGTTATCGGAAGTCCAGATGTCACAAATGAAAATGGCTAGTTTAGACGCAGGTCTCATTTGGCCCATAATTTGCCTACACGTCGCTACATATATTTCATCTTCTACTAAAAAAACATATATTTCCTCTTTTTACAACAACAACAACAAAACCTTTAGTTCCAAACAAGTTGGGGTAGGCTAGAGGTGAAACCTGTATCCGATGTGGCGCGTCGCTGAGAAGGTTACGCCCCAATGAAAATCTTTTAGGTTTCATCTTCATAAGAGTTTTTATGTTGGCTCACCAAGCCTATCACAACCCTCCTCCTTTATCCGGTTTAGGACAGGCTATGTTGCGACAACATAGGCGGAGTTATATATTTCCTCTTTTTCTTCTAAAAAAACATATATTTCCTCTCTTTTTTTGGACGTGCATACCTGCATATCTATGCTAACAGCCGTGCCATCAAGTAGCAAATCAAATCAAAGGGTAAAATGCCATGGAAACATCGAGTACAAGCAGTGCGGTTCAACCTTCAAAAGACGGAAATAGTTATACTGTTCTCCTAATAGCGAGTGCTAAGCCTGAATCGGCACCGTTTTCGCACAAAGCCAAAGATCTAAGACCCCCAACTTTGTTATTCTATACTACACATCGGCCACCATACAATACAGCGGAAACAAAACTAGTATAGTAAAGTAAAAACAAGGAGAACGCAAGCAAAATAACCGACTATCCGTAAAGTCGTAAACACCCCAACCAATTCATGAGCGTGACAAGTAGAGGTGATAAAGGAAACATGCGATCGCTGGGATCATTGGTACCGGGAGCTCTTGTACACCGGCGTCCAGCAGTCCGGCAGGCTATTATCCTGGAGAACTTGCGGGGTGCACGAAACAGGGACCAGGCAAAGCCCTCTGCCTCTCAAATCCTCCTCTTTACCTCCCCATTGAAAGGGCACCTGAAAAGAGTTTATGATAGCAAGTCATTACCAGGTACGTTTAAGACGGTTTAGAAAAGAGAAAAATACATATCTCTGAAATTCAATGCCACTACCTCGTTTGTGCTATTCTTCATGTAGGGTTCACTCAATAGCTGTCCAAATCAGAAAAGGGGCAAGCAGTCAGCATGGTACTAACAGTTGGCATTATTACCTAACTTTAGAAAAGGTGTAGTGCTGGTTGTGACTCGTGACTGTGTGAGTGACATTATTCTTTATGTTAATTATTCTATAGACGACGACAACATCATCTTTCTTTAGACAAGACTTGACATGGCATGGAAATCCTCATTCTCGAAAGAAAAAGAATGGCATGGAAATCCGCCAACAAACAGGCATAGCAAGTCAAGGCAGCAAATGCTTAGTGAAGTGCAACGATAATGTGAAACCGTCGGTGTGAGTATTCATTGTATCTTATGCTACAGGACGTATCTACATGGCTCAGCTGCAGAACATTTTTTTTGAAACCTTGGCAGTAACATCTGCAAGTCAAAACATACGGCTTATCTGAAAAGGATTATGATGATATCAACCTGTATCTGCTCATGTAGATATTCGATGTGCTTGATGGTTTCATACAACACTGATGCTCTATCTGTCTGATAAAATACAAATTTTAGATGGAGTTAGCAATAAAAAGAGAAGAATGGAAGGTCATCTCACTATTTTCACTTAGCAATACTTGCAGAATTTGTACCTTCCCATACGGTGAGATGATCTGCTGCAATGCTATGATCTTGTCTCTCTCTCCCAACTTCATATCAGGCACTTCTGCCTGTGTTTGGCTCAAAATAAGTTGATCGGATGCTTCTCAGAGAGTTTAAACCAGTTCGTCAAATAATCTTCATTGTTAGTTACCTTGGGAGGTGATCTACTTGAAGTATCTTTCTTCGACCTCTTTCCGTTGCCTGCCAACTTTTCCTCTGATTTTCTCTTCTTAGGATCACCTGCAGCACCACTTTGACCTGTACCAGTCCTTGCCTGCAAATTCAAGAATCATATGTACACAGGTAGATTGTAGAGCACATTGTAAACAGCAATAACTTCTACTCTGCCGTTACTTAGCAATACAATTTAGCATTCCAATCTTACCGAAACAGTACGTTGCTCATGCTGATTGGTATCTGACAATTCTGTTTTTGATCTGTAACCACTAGCATAGATTGCATCTGGTGAAATCCTAGCACCAAATGAAACCTGCATTACTCGGCCCTCCTGAAAAACCCTTTCACTCCCAGAGCCAGAATAACCCAGAGGGCTTCCATGAATTGCAACACTAGTAGGAAGCGTTTTCTGCAGGAATGCATTCATGGGAGCTCCAAGCTCCTGCTGCTGGGAACCATCTTTTACCTCGTGGTTGTGGCTTGGCATGCAACCCATCATGCTCTCTTGCACAAAGGTACTGTTCCCAAGGTACACTGGTGGAGAACTCGCAATCCCATCACAGCTGACGGGCAGAGCACTGGGGCCAGCGTACGGACCGCCACTGTCAAAACCATAGGAAGCTGATCCGGAGATGCTGTTGTAGTCGCTGCCGTCCATCCCTTTGAGGTAGTCGCATGCCGCCGAGGAGAAATCATCGAGCATTTCTGGCATCACCGTCCTCGCTTCGAGCAAGGAAAGGAAGTCCTTTCCGTGGCCACTGCTCCCGCCAAGCTCGTTGCTGCTCCCATGAGCTCCCATGCTACTGAAAAGGTTGTTTCATGGTCTAACTTCTGTCAGATGTCACTGAACAAGCATCAACAAGTGTGAGACGTGCATACTCACAGGTCAGTCTGGTTCCATAGATGCCTGCTTGGAAGGTGTGTGCGGGCTGGTGAAGAGGGGTCCTCGCAGAAGGTTGCCGGGTCAGTGGCCGCAGAGGCAAGGAGTGTGCCAGTGTGGGGGCTCCATAAGGGGAAGGGTGCATGCTTCTGTATGATCTCGTGACTCTCCCAGACGCTGCTGGCTGGTGAAGTGGAGGAACTGCTATAACTAACTGGAATCTCGGGTGCATGTTCGTCCATGAAATATGCTTTGGCTGCAGAAGATGTGATGGATAGGGTCATTTTATAGGTACATGGAGTTCCCTTCTCTTCTCACCTTCCCATGGTGGTCTTTTCAGAGTGTATGCCGACGTGTGCCTGATGAGATCCTTTCAAATTCTAAGAGGTTGTCAATTTTACTTTTACTTGGCACGAGTTCACCTGACCTCGAGTGATCTACTTCTAGTAATCAGTATGGTGGGACTTGTGGGATGCAGTGAGATGGAATTGATTATTAAACCCCATAACTTGGTAAGCTTGGAGGGAATTTTAGATCCTAATGAGTGGGAAGGAGAACAATATCAAGAACATTTTGGTGGAAAATCATTATGTTACAGATAGGAAGGTACTTGCTACAGGCAGTGAGTCTCTCATTCTCCCACTTGCACATTCCTCTGAAAGGATGTGTGTGCCATCGTGCACCACACAGTGGACTTGTATGTTCAGTAAGCAGTTCTACTTTAGAGAACTAATTTCAAGAAAAATGAGCACACAATGTCGAGTGACTCAAGTAATATATCCTCATTACGAATATAGTTACACTAATTTGGACTCATATTTCCTTGAAAAGGTTAAAGTGGCATGATTATTATTTATTAAAATGATGCCATGGCACCTAAACCATAGCATAAAGGGACACCATAGTTTTTGGAAGCTGTATACTGTGGAGTCTGGACTGTGGAGAGGAGAGAGACTTCAGTCAACACAAGTAGAAAGACCCTGCCATCTTGTGCTGAGAGTGGACGAGGGGTGTTGGTGTGCCAGGGTAGGTTTCAAGTTAGTTCGAACCTGTTGACAATCCAACTCCAAGGGAAGGAGCATCTGGACATGCTCTAACATTTGAAAAAACATGCAATTTGGAGATCTGCGACCTGAAAAATCAGTACCACAGCTTTTTAAGTTCCTAGTGACAAGAAACTACAAAGATTTAGTAATCCTGACATAACACTTTGTAAAAGAAAAAAAATCACATGACCCCCCTCCATTCCACCGCAAGTCTAACAAAAGCATGATACTCATAAACTCAAGTTAGCTATTCCAGAAGCTAACTGGGGTAGCACATTGCCACATGATAAGGGTTGTAATGGGCCATATATTTTTTTCATTTACAGGCAGCACCGTGACATAGAGTTGTGCCGACTAGTATTTTGAATGTCCAAACTATAACCATCGAGGCATCAACAGATAATAGAAGATACCTAGGAGGCTAGGACAGGGTGGCATCAGACAAACAAAGATACTTTGCAAAGCATACTCCAAGTACACTTGAAAGGCGATAACTCTGAGGGCCAAACTCAAATGACAGAATCACTTTCTCTGAAACTCCTAGCATTCTCTAAAATTCTCAAGATATGGAAAGTAAACACCACTTCACCTCTTAAGCAATAAACTTGCAGACCAGTGGCGTAAGCATCTGCTCCCATCCTACCCTTTATAAAACACCCCAATATTATCATCTAATCTGACAAATAAATACTGGTCCCCAGATTGAATTAAGAGGCTCAAGTTGAACCGTTGAGGGGAAATACGCTTAAATAACAATCACCATCAGCAGACTGGTATCTGTATTTGGTTAGGGAAATGTAATCCAGATAAAAAGGGATGTTCGTAGGGAAAGTCATAGCAGACTACTTTTCTTTACGTAATTGTTTAACAACTATTAAACCAAAGGCCCTTTCTGGAAAGCAACAAAAAGCTAATGATGACACAGCTTGTATTATACACGTAAAAAAGGTAGGTAAGGAAGGAATATTTCTTTCTTCCAGAATCAGCAATAGTTCTGGTACTAAATGATACTTGGTTGAAATATCAAATTCATTCTAGAGATAAAATTGTTGATTCCCTGATAACTTGATCTTCTAAATTTAAATTTTAGGTTGAGCTTCTAGAATAAGCTGGGTAGGGGGCAGCTTATTTCCACAGCCGGCCATTAGCCCCAAAAAACTGTCCCTTACTTATTTGCTACAACATCCTTTAGAAAACCAAGACCAGATACCAGGAGCTATAACACCTGCCAATAAATCACCCTGGATGCATACAAGGATGGGGGGCCTTCCAACTTTCAGAGAAGAGAAAGACATAAAGCATGGATATCCAGTGGGAAGCATGCGTACCATTCATTCTAATAGAGAATAAGAGGTAAAGCATACCAAGAATTCCTTGTGGGCTTTAATGACCGAATAGGAATGAGCCTTTCTCTCCTCTATGTTGACCTCTTTCGTGTCAAGCACTAGGGATAACCTCATTTCAAAACTTAATGCAAAGACTTCTTACTCACATGTGACGACCTCAGGTTAGTGGAGGCCGAAATTGAAGGATTAAAGTTGGATGTCTCAGCGTGAACATAAGAAGGATCTACAAGCAAATGCGTTAGATACGGGTCCTTTGAGAATACACATCCTCCCTGACCAATGATTAACGGCAGTTCTGTGGAGCGGTTTGGTGGGATAGTTAATATTGAGATCATCTGTTGTGACGTATGAAGCGTACGTTGCCCATTATGGTCCAGATGAGCGCATTAGATTCAAAGGGCGGTGCAATGCACTTCAATCACCATACAAATTGCTGATGAAGCCGGTTCCGTCAGAAATTTAATAAGAAAGCCATACAACGACATGATGGTGTATGAGGCAACCTGAAGCTAGAGTCTAGACTTGATATATGTTCCTTTCCTCATAGCACCTTTGATGAGGAGCACCCAGACATCTACGAGTTGGTCCAACAAATCAAATCGGAGGCACGCTCCTGGGCTATGGCAGGCGCAGGAAGCCTCAACCTGCTGCTGCCCTATGTGAGTGCCTCTGAGATATTAATGTGTCTGCGTGCTGGGGTTCAGCTTAACTTTAGGCTTGTAAATACCAACTTTTCCATTTTATCAATACACTGAAGCACCAAGCTTTTACATTTCCTTAAAGGGCAAAAAAATGGGATGTAACCACCACCTCCTAGGAGGATTGTATCTTCTCATCTTTTCAATGCAATGAAACGCAAAGAGTCCTTTGCATTTTCTCGAAAAAAAGGGGATGGTTGAGGTATTACTGATATTGCTTTCTCAAGCACGTAAAAGCATGTTAAGGCCAGATATAGTCATAGAGAAATAGAGAAAGTTACCTGGAAATGGTAGGAACAGGATCAACAATCAATTTTTTTCCGGACCTTATTGCTAGCACGCATGCCCAAAAGGCACAGCTGTAAAAGAGAAATCATGAATGAATAAAAAAATTATGCAAAAGGATACAAGTCATGGCTCGTCAGAGAGCAACTCAGCAGTAGCTATAAACCATTGTACCTGTGAAATTAGAGTAAAAGCAACTGACTCCTGTAGAACGACCATTATCCCTGGGCATAGTAACAATTAGTAAAGACTGTAAAATTTCATAACCATAGTAAAAAACTAAAAGGTATTTGATATTTTGAGAGTAAGTCGAAGCAAAACAGGATAGTGATAAACTAATTCAAACAAGAATGTAACCATGTCAATTGCCAACTGAACTGGAAAATCAGAAGATTAATACAAAGATAGATGACAATGGAAAGATACATTAAGTGAGGTCATGTTTTGCCAGAAAAGGTTTGAACAAAGCGGACAAAAAGACACATTACGAACAAGTTGTTCAGAAGTACGAAACTACCAAATGCAAGTGGAGGAACCTCAAAGAACTACACACTTTCCGTCAAACTGAATGAATTGGATCAGTTCAACAGAAAAAGATGCAACAGATCAACATGAGGCTCACATGAGAAAATATTTCAATTCACGCTCCTCGCAGAAAGAAAAAAAACAGAAATGAAAACCACAATGCAACTAAGGCACCCAGCAATCCTGTAAAAACGATGAGCTTCCAAACACTCGGGCATGCATTTAATCAGAAGCAATCTATAAACTGGTCTAGCTGCCATGTGGCATTGCTCCCTCCAAATTTCCAGTTTAGTAATTCTGTTCACTTTTGTCAGCCAACATCATTCCTACTGTTCTTAAAAATGCATGGTAGTACAAGACGAGCAGAATAAAATAATTCAAGGAATTATTGATGGGAGTAGAATGAGCATCAAACTTCTAAAAGTCTACCAAAAGATTAAAGCATTCTTAGAATAGTTTTTCATATTATTATCCTTTACACACTCTTTTAGACCCATACCACCAGATGATGGCCATACTGAAAAGAGGGATGCATATCACTGTCAATAAGTTTTTAAGTGATGCAGAAAGGCATTTTCACATGCCTGCCCACTGCCACAGGAACCCTAATATAAACACAGCATAACTTGCCTCAAACAGTGAAGCTCAAACATATACTTCTGGCAAACCTTGTGCCAGCCGCACCAAATAATGTAGTAAAGTGCAGTCTAAATCCACAATAACCCAAACAGAGGGCAGGAAGTACCTGATGTTACTACGCCGTCTGATGTTGATCAAGTTTGTCAGACTGTTGCTAGCAGAAGGTAAGGAACATACATTCTCCTTAGCGAGCAACAACTTGGGGACAGAGAATATGAAACCAAAAATAGTAGAGAAATAAAGGATACAGCTGAATGGAAAACGCAGTTATAAATTGGCATGTACCAAGCATACACCATTTATCCAATTGACCAAAACGGACAACCGAGAGTGAACATGAGATTTATACCACATGTGTTTACTAGTACAAAACATGCAAGATAAAGGAATTGCTTGATCGCTGCAGAGACTAGCTCTATTACATATGCCACCATTGGACTAACAGTTGTCCAAAGGTGCACCTTCTGATACATTGAGAACAACTGAAGTGAGCCTTCTGTCCATCACAGCAGCAAACAACTAAGATGAGTTAATCACCTGTCAAGTAAGAAAAAAAATCAAGCTACATTCGGTTTGAACATGAGCATCAATACAAACACACCATTTCATTGTCATGTCATGCCATGATTTCTATACACAATCAAAAAATAGATGATAAATGAGCTCATGGCCAGCAAAAGGAGAACACGGGGCAGTGGGTCTTCCTTCTTCCCATCAATGAAGAAAGAACAACAGCATAGTTAGTTTTGTCCTAAGTGTAACGTTTATCTACCAGAAGAAGGGACCAGAACAATGCCAAAAATAATACGAAGATAACCCGATCATAACCCACAAGTATCACTACCAGCTGAAGTTCGTCAGTTATTATGACAGTGAGTATTCACCTCTCTGCCAATGCTAAGCACCTGTTTAAGACTAACAAAACAGTATATAACATTCACACCTCATGACAACTATTATTATAGAAATTAAGAATAATCTCACTGTGACTCAATCCCCTTGGATATAGCAGTAAGCCTGGTCAGTGGATTTCTACATTACCCTGTTTACCAACACTTTAAGGATCCAACCAACCCTCAGGTATTTTAGCAACTTCCACATCCACACTCAAAAGTTGGATAACAGCAGCATCCGAAATTGTGGATTATATAAATAGATTGTTACTCTGGTATTGCCAATGTGCATCAAACATTGAACAAAAGTAGCAACACATCACATATGGCTGTTTCATAATTCATATCGATACCAAATCAAACTAAACAATCGAACATAAATCAGTTCCCCGACAACTTAATCCATGTGTTTCAACACCAGAAACCAATCTAATTCGCCTCGAGCGCAACAATCTAAGGCGACCGATTCCGCCGAATCAACAAACCCTAGATTCTAGCGCCTGACCTCACTTGCAGTAGCGGTCGGCCTTCTTCCTCACGCGGTCGTCGAGGGCCTGCTCGACGGTGCGGTCGCGGGAGGTGCGGGCGGCGTTGGACGGGTCGTACCCGAACTTCCTCGTCTCCACGGGGAACAGCTCCTCGTACTTCATCCGCTTCGCCGCGTCGATGGTGTAGTCGCCGCCGGCTTCGGCGCCCTCCGTGGCCGCAGCGGCAGCAGCAGCGGCGGAGGCTTCAGCGTCGGCGTCGGCGGGGACATCGTCGGCGGGCTTCTTGTTCTTCTTTTGCTTCTTGGGCTTGCGGAGGGTGGCGGCCTCGCCGCCCTTGAAGACGAGGCGGCCGGGCTTGGCTTTCTTGTAAACGTCCGACATGGGGGAAAAGGGTGAGTCGCACGGCTGACGCCGAGGTGTGCCTTGTATGTATGATGTGGTCGATGTCGGGCTCGGGTCGCCGGGTCGGTTGGCTACAGCTCGAGGCGCGATGGAGAATCAGAGTTTCTTTACCCTAAATTTTGTGCTCTTGTATTTCTTTTTTTTATAGTACTAGAAAAAAAGCCCGTGCGTTGCAACGGATACAAATAAATAAATTTATGCTTAAAAGGCTAAAATAATATTTTACCACTCAAACAGTTTCAAGCACCAAAACAATTTTCTTTTGATTTGAGCAAAACAAACATGACAATCACTAAGCTGCCTTATAGTCAGAGATTGAATCACTAAGCCGCCCCTTGTAAGCAATCATGATAGAGTTGCGTGCAAGTGTAAGGTCAGAAAGGTTAACTTTTAGATGGGCAGACAAAATTAATGATGATCTTAACAATAGCCTTGTTATAGTACCTGACGGTATATGGGTGACGAAACTTAAAATCCAGTAAGAAGTATTGCTCACAGGTTCCAGAACGTTTATCAAATGATTGGAACGTTCACATTGAGGCGCTGTCGTCAGCAGCATGCATCATAGGAATAAAGTCAAAACAATAGCAATGCAAGTACTCAAACATGGAGGAATAAAGGTAAAAGTAATACAAACAGAGTACCATAGAGAACTGCCAATATCAATGGCAAATACTGAAGTGTAAGAAGCACCCCCTAGATTTCCTCTTGCAACCAGATTAACCAAGTTGATAAATAGACTTTTATCCTCGACTGACCATATACAATATTTGTTATAACAAAGTTAAATAAGCTAACATGCTTGTTTTAGAAGGCTAGAAGTTTCCACATTATTCTTATTGTAAAAAAAGAGGCATATCTATGTACATGATTATCATGGTGCTGCAGATTTCCGAATACGCATGCAAAACTAACGCCACCTGTAATCTGCCTTTGCCACACC
Source organism: Triticum aestivum (assembly GCF_018294505.1). Lineage (NCBI taxonomy): Eukaryota > Viridiplantae > Streptophyta > Magnoliopsida > Poales > Poaceae > Triticum > Triticum aestivum. The sequence continues at coordinate 662,918,851 of NC_057797.1, read as the reverse complement.
TCATCTTGAAGCTCTTAACCTCACTATTTGTGCGCCTCCAGTTGCTGTCGTCGCAGCCATACAATCTGCCATTGTGCCATGGTGGTGGTACTGTCATGCTGCCGATGGCGACGATGGTGTGCATGATCCATCAGGTAACGTAAGCATAAGCCATGCCACTGCCCACCGCAGCCGCAATACATGAAAGGGTCGTGCGACCACTGCATCCCACCAAGAAAAGGATCATAGCATCCCGAGGGAAAAATGCAGCGTTGTACCCGTATTCATGATCTGCATGTCTAGCGCGAGCCTCTGCCATGCCCGTCTCCTGCCCCTTTCCTAGCTCGTGCCACAGGAGCCGGCGTCGACTATTCAATCGTTGTGCTCCTCCAAGGCCGTGCACTTCTTGGAAGAGACGTACATGGCTGATGCAGCTCTCCCACACGGCGGCCGGACTTTGAGTTTGAGGCGTGCCCACATTTCTTGAGACGAAGCTCCTCTAGTTTTCTGTTCTGCTCGGAGCGGCGCTGGCCCTGACGGCGAGGATGTTGGAGATGGTGGTGTGCAGTGTCGGGTTGGGATCAGTCCGTCCGCGCTTGCCTTCGCCCCACACGTGCAATTGGGTTTGACGACGATGTGAGCCCTGATGGACTGGGATTCACCATTAATTGCCAATAGTTATGACCAATATTTGAAGCTACTATTGTGGAGGTTGCAGCTCGAGATCAACAATTCTAGCAATGACAACACAATGTAGAAAACAATTGATTTCATGTCAAATCTAACTCTTAGAAGGTTCCTAAAAAGGTATGGACGACCAATACTCCCGTGATTCAATTCCATCAACCATCCCTTAAAGCATTTGTAAGCTTGACTTTTCCAGATTGAGTCAACACATGGAAAAATCACATTGCTTACCCGAGGATCAGTGAAACTGTTTCGGATGATGGCTCCAACAAATGCTACAGATGATGGTTGCACGAATGAGAAATGGATGGCACAAGCGCCCTACTGCCATTAATGGAGCCGCGGAGCCATAAAACATATATGATCTGGTCGAGAGGCCAGAGAGGTAGAAGCAGACCCTCCACCATGCTCTACCTGATTAACCAAAGGATGTTCAGAAAGCCACGGTCCAGAACAAAATTTGATAACAATGATAATAAAACATGTAAAGTTGAAAAGGATTTTGTGAGTGTCTAGGGCCAACCTGCTCCAGCTCTAGCTTTCAATCCAATTCGTATTCCACCTTTTCTTGAGAGGGAAATTCATTTCCGTCATCTCAAGAATTTTTCCTGGACACTAAAAACTAAAAACAGTTGGATTCAAGGGCAAGCCGAGTGGATCCATTAATTCCCCCCAAAACTAAAAATTGCAAACATAAAAACTCATATAGCTTTACATGTTTTCCATTTTTTTCCCAAGATGGCAATCATAATGCATAAAGAGAGAGGCCAAAAGATTGACCAAATGCTTATGTAACGGCTACTTTTGGCCCCAAATGTATATTTAATTGCTATTGTGATCTTGACTTTTCCAGAATGAATCAATACAATCTTTTTCGGTGCATCAACCATCTTTCAACTGACAATTGATTCACTAATTGTTCTGAAAGTACATGGCATTAGTTCAAACCGAGGGGATTCAAAGATTGGAGAGAAATCAGACCAGGGGAGGGTAAGCGGATAAACTTCATGAAGATTTTGACTGCCGCTGTTGCCGTCCTCATGCCTCAACCGCGACCTTCCAAGCGCTCCACACCCCCGTACTTCCACCACCAGCATCGTCGAGGCCTTGTTCATAGGATCGCCCGTGCAGCTGTCTCCTATGATTTGTGTGGATGAAGGAGTGGCTGGTGACGAAGCCGGCGGGGTTGGGGGAACCATTGTTGAGGTGGAAGCAACAGGGAGGAATCCCGGCGGTGGTAGGCAGGAGGAGCCGTCAACAGCCGTATCGTCGATTGTTGCCGGCGGTGGGAGGCCGCGGGTGTAGGGGCACTTTGGATAAAAGTAGGCGCCCCGACGGGGTAGTAATACGTCCATTTTGCATCATGCTTTTATATCGATATTTATTGCATTATGGGTTGTTATTACACATTATGTCACAATACTTATGCCTATTCTCTCTTATTTTATAAGGTTTACATAAAGAGGGAGAATGTCGGCAGCTGGGATTCTGGGCTGGAAAAGGAGCAAATATTAGAGACCTATTCTGCACAGCTCCAAAAGTCCTGAAACTTCACGGAAGACATTTTCGGAATATATCAAAAATACTGAGCGCAAGAAGTTCACCAGGGGGCCACACCCTGCCCACGAGGGTGGGGGCGCGCCCTACCCCCTAGGCGCGCCCCCTACCTCGTGGGCCCCCTGGTGGCCCTCCAATGGCCATCTTCTTCTATATGGAGTCTTTCGATGAGGAAAAAAATCATAAGCCATCTTCTCGGACGAAACTCCGCCGCCACGAGGCGGAACCTTGGCGGATCCAATCTAGGGCTCCGGCAGAGCTGTTCTGCCGGGGAAACTTCCCTCCGGGAGGGGGAAATCATCGCCATCGTCATCACCAACGCGCCTCTCATCGGGAGAGGGCAATCTCCATCAACATCTTCACCAGCACCATCTCCTCTCAAAACCCTAGTTCATCTCTTGTATCCAATTCTTGTCTCCAAGTCCGGGATTGGTACTAGTAGGTTGCTAGTAGTGTTAATTACTCCTTGTAGTTGATGCTAGTTGGTTTATTTGGTGGAAGATCATATGTTCAGATCCTATATGCATATTAATACCCCTCTGATTATGAACATTATTATGCTTTGTGAGTAGTTACGTTTGTTCCTGAGGACATGTGAGAAGTCTTGCTATTAGTAGTCATGTGAATTTGGTATTCGTTCGATATTTTGATGAGATATATGTTGTCTCTCTTCTAGTGGTGTTATGTGAACGTCGACTACATAACACTTCACCATTATTTGGGCCTAGAGGAAGGCATTGGGAAGTAATAAGTAGATGATGGGTAGCTAGAGTGACAGAAGCTTAAACCCTAGTTTATGCGTTGCTTCGTAAGGGGCTGATTTGGATCCATATGTTTCATGCTATGGTTAGGTTTACCTTAATACTTTTGTTGTAGTTGCGGATACTTGCAATAGAGGTTAATCATAAGTGGGATGCTTGTCCAAGTAAGGACAGTACCCAAGCACCGGTCCACCCACATACCAAATTATCAAAGTACCACTTATTTCAGTACTTGCAGAGAATACCTTGCTGGAAACCGCTTATCATTTCCTTCTGCTCCTCGTTGGGTTCGATACTCTTACTTATCGAAAGGACTACGATAGATCCCCTATACTTGTGGGTCATCAAGACTCTTTTCTGGCACCATTGCCGGGGAGTGAAGCACCTTTGGTAGATGGAATTTGGTAAGGAAAATTTATATAGTGTGCTGAAATTTATTGTCACTTGTTACTATGGAAAGTAATCCTCTGAGGGGCTTGCTCGGGGTATCTGATACGTCCATTTTGCATCATGCTTTTATATCAATATTTATTGCATTATGGGCTGTTATTACACATTATGTCACAATACTTATGCCTATTCTCTCTTATTTTATAAGGTTTACATAAAGAGGGAGAATGCCGGCAGCTGGGATTCTAGCTGGAAAAGGAGCAAATATTGGAGACCTATTCTGCACAGCTCCAAAAGTCCTCAAACTTCACGGATGATGTTTTCCAAATATATAAAAAACATTGAGCGCAAGAACTTCACTAGGGGGCCCACACCCTGCCCACGAGGGTGCGGGTGCGCCCTACCCCCCTGGGCGTGCCCCCTACCTCGTGGCCCCCTGGTGGCCCTCCGATGACCATCTTCTGCTATATGGACTCTTTCGATGGGAAAAAATCATAAGCCATCTTCTCGGACGAAACTCCGCCGCCACGAGGCGGAACCTTGACGAAGCCAATCTAGGGTTCTGGCGGGGCTGTTCTGCCGGGGAAACTTCCCTCCCAGAGGGGGAAATCATCGCCATCGTCATCACCAATGCTCCTCTCATCGGGAGAGGGAAATCTCCATCAACATCTTCATCAGCACCATCTCATCTCAAAACCCTAGTTCATCTCTTGTATCCAATTCTTGTCCCCAAGTCCGGGATTGGTGCTAGTAGGTTGCTAGTAGTGTTAATTACTCCTTGTAGTTGATGCTAGTTGGTTTAATTGGTGAAAGATCATATGTTCAGATTCTATATGCACATTAATACCCCTCTGATTATGAACATGTTTATGCTTTGTGAGTAGATACTTTTGTTCCTGAGGACATGGGAGAAGTCTCACTATTAGTAGTCATGTGAATTTGGTATTCATTCAATATTTTGATGAGATGTATGTTGTCTCTCCTCTAGTGGTGTTATGTGAATGTCGACTACATGACACTTCACCATTTTTTGGGCCTAGAGGAAGTCATTGGGAAGTAATAAGTAGATGATGGGTTTCTAGAGTGACAGAAGTTAAACCCTAGTTTATGCGTTGCTTCGTAAGGGGCTGAGTTGGATCCATATGTTTCATGCTATGGTTAGGTTTACCTTAATACTTTTGTTGTATTTGCGGATGCTTGCAATAGAGGTTAATCATAAGTGGGGTGTTTGTCCAAGTAAGGGCAGTACCCAAGCACCGGTCCACCCACATACCAAATTATCAAAGTACCGAACGCGAATCATATGAGCGTGATGAAAACTAGCTTGACGATATTCCCATGTGTCCTCGAGAGCGCTTTACACCATATAAGAGTTTGTCCAGGCTTGTCCTTTGCTACAAAAAGGATTGGGCCACCTTGCTGCACCTTATTTACTTTTGTTACTTGCTGCTCGTTACAATTATCTTATCACAAAACTATCTGTTACCACTTATTTGAGTACTTGCAGAGAATACCTTGCTGAAAACTGCTTATCATTTCCTTCTGCTCCTCGTTGGGTTCGACACTCTTACTTATCGAAGGACTACGATAGATCCCCTATACTTGTGGTTCATCAAGACTCTTTTCTGGCACCGTTGCCGGGGAGTGAAACGTCTTTGGTAGGTGGAATTTGGTAAGGAAAACTTTATATAGTGTGCTGAAATTTACTGTCACTTGTTACTATGGAAAGTAATCCTCTGAGGGGCTTGTTCGGGGTATCTTCACCCCGACCAGTAGAGCAAAGAGTTGCTCCTCAACCTACTGAACCTACTGAAAATGAAAATGCTTGCTTTGAAATTCCTTTTGGTATGGTAGAAAAACTACTAGCTAATCCTTTTTTAGGAGATGGAACAAAACATCCTGATGAACATCTAATATATGTGGATGAAGTTTGTGGATTATTTAAGCTTGCAGGTGTACCCGGAGATGTTGTTAAGAAGAAGGTCTTCCCTTTATCTTTGAGGGGAGATGCATCGACATGGTATAGGCCATGTGACGATATGGAGTCTTGGAACTACAAACGATTGAAGTTGGAATTTCATCAAAAGTTTTATCCTATGCATCTTGTTCATCGTGATCGCAATTATATATATATAATTTTTGGCCTCGCGAAGGAGAAAGCATCGCTCAAGCTTGGGGGAGGCTTAAACCAATGTTATATTCATGCCCCAATCATGAGCTCTCAAGAGAAATGATTATTCAAAAAATTTATGCTCGGCTTTCTGATAATAATCGCACCATGCTCAATACTTCTTGTGCTGGCTCTTTTATGATGAAGACTATTGAATTCAAATGGGATTTATTGGAAATAATTAAATGCAACTCCGAAGATTGGGACCTCGACAATGGTAAGGAGTCAGGTATGACACCTAGTTTTGATTGTGTTAAATCTTTTATGGATACCGATATTTTTCGTAAATTTAGCACTAAATATAGACTTGACTCTGAGATAGTAGCTTCTTTCTGTGAATCTTTTGCTGCTTATGTTGATCTCCCCAAGGAGAAGTGGTTTAAATATCATCCTCCCATAGAAGTAAAAGTAGCTGCACCTATTAAAGTTGAATAAAAGTACTTATAATGATCCTATTGTTCCTACTTATGTTGAGAAACCACCTTTCCCTGTTAGGATAAAGGATCATGCTAAAGCTTCAACTGTGGTTCGTAAAAGCAATATTAAAACATATACACCTCCTGAGCAAGTTAAAGTTGAACCTAATATTGCTATTGTTAAAGATCTCTTGTTTGATAATATAGATGGGCATGTTATTTATTTCTGTGATGAAACTGCTAGAATTGCTAAACCCCGTGATACAGATAATACAAGACATGTGGTAGGTATGCCTGTTATTTCTGTTAAAATAGGAGATCATTGTTATCATGGCTTATGTGATATGGGGGCTAGTGCTAGTGCAATACCTATTGACTTATTCAATAAAATTATGCATGACATTGCACCTATTGAGTTAGAAGATATTGATGTCACAATTAAACTTGCTAATAGAGATACTACTTCACCAATGGTAATTGTTAGAGATGTTGAAGTCTTGTGTGGGAAAACTAAATATCATGCTAATTTTCTTGTTCTTGGTTCCCCACAAGATAGCTTCTGTCCCATTATATTTGGTTGACCCTTCTTAAATACTTTTAATGCTACCATAGATTGTAAAAGAGATGTTGTTACTGTCGGTTTAGATGATATGACTCATGAATTTAATTTTTCTAAATTTTGTAGACAACATCGTGAAGAAGAATTACCTAGTAAAGATGAAATTATTGGTTTTGCCTCTATTGCTGTACCTCCTAGTGATCCTTTAGAACAATATTTGCTAGACCATGAAAATGATATGTTATGAATGAAAGAAGGGAATTAGATGAAGTATTCTTTAAACATGAACCTATTCTGAAACATAATTTACCTGTTTCAATCCTAGGAGATCCTCCTCCACCCAAGGGTGATCCCGTGTTTGAGCTTAAACCGTTACTGGATACTCTTAAATATGCTTATCTTGATGAGAAAAAGATATATCCTGTTATTATTAGTGCTAACCTTTCAAAACATGAAGAAGAGAGATTATTGAAAATTCTGAAGAAGCACCATGCTGCTATTGGGTATACTCTTGATGATCTTAAGGGCATTAGTCCCACTCTATGCCAACATAAAATTAATTTGGAAGAAGATGCTAAACCAGTTCGTGATCATCAACACCGGCTGAATCCTAAAATGAAAGAAGTGGTAAGAAAGGAGATACTAAAGCTCCTTGAGGCAGGTATAATTTATCCCGTTGCTGATAGTCAGTGGGTAAGCCCTGTCCATTGTGTCCCTAAAAAGGGAGGTATTACTGTTGTTCCTAATGATAAAGATGAATTGATTCCTCAAAGAATTATTACTGGGTATAGGATGGTAATTAATTTCCGCAAATTAAATAAGGCTACTAAAAAAGATCATTACCCCTTACCTTTTATCGATCAAATGCTAGAAAAATTATCCAAACATACACATTTTTGCTTTCTAGATGGTTATTCTGGTTTCTCTCAAATACATGTGTCAGCCAAAGATCAATCAAAGACTACTTTTACATGCCCTTTTGGTACTTTTGCTTATAGACGTATGCCTTTTGGTTTATGTAATGCACCTGCTACCTTTCAAAGATGCATGATGGCTATATTCTCTGACTTTTATGAAAAGATTTGTGAGGTTTTCATGGATGACTTTTTCGTCTATGGATCTTCTTTTGATGATTGTTTGAGCAACCTTGATCGAGTTTTGCAGAGATGTGAAGAAACTAATCTTGTCCTGAATTGGGAAAAGTGCCACTTTATGGTTAATGAAGGTATTGTCTTGGGGCATAAAGTTTCTGAAAGAGGGATTGAAGTTGATAAAGCCAACATTGATGCTATTGAAAAGATGCCATGTCCCAAGGACATCAAAGGTATAAGAAGTTTCCTTGGTCATGCCAGGTTTTATAGGAGGTTCATTAAGGACTTCTCGAAAATTTCTCGGCCCCTGACTAATTTATTACAAAAAGATATACCATTTGTCTTCGATGATTATTGTGTAGAAGCATTTGAAATACTTAAGAAAGCATTGATCTCTGCACCTATTGTTCAGCCACCTAATTGGAATTTACCCTTTGAGATTATGTGTGATGCTAGTGATTATGTTGTAGGTGTTGTTCTAGGACAAAGAGTTGATAAGAAACTAAGTGTTATTCAATATTCTAGTAAAACTCTAGACAATGCTCAAAGAAATTATGCTACTACTGAAAAAGAATTCTTAGCAGTTGTATTTGCTTGTGATAAGTTTAGACCCTATATTGTTGATTCTAAAGTAACTATTCACACTGATCATGTTGCTATTAAATATCTTATGGAAAAGGAAGATGCTAAACCTAGACTTATTAGATGGGTTCTCTTGCTTCAAGAATTTGATTTACATATTGTTGATAGAAAAGGAGCTGAGAACCCCATTGCAGACAACTTATCTAGGTTAGAAAATGTGCTTGATGACCCACTACCTATTGAAGATAGCTTTCCTGATGAGCAATTAAATGTCATAAATGCTTCTCATACTACTCTATGGTATGCTGATTATGCTAATTACATTGTTGCTAAGTTTATACCACATAGTTTCACATACCAGCAAAAGAAAAAGTTCTTTTATGATTTGAGGCATTAGTTTTGGGATGACCCACATCTTTATAAAGAAGGAGTAGATGGTGTTATTAGACGTTGTGTACCTGAGCATGAATAGGAACAGATCATACGCAAGTGTCACTCCGAAGCTTATGGTGGGCACCATGCTGGAGATAGAACTGCACATAAGGTACTACAATCTGTTTTTTATTGGTCTACTCTCTTCAAGGATGCCCGTAAGTTTGTCTTATCTTGTGATGAATGTCAAAGAATTGGTAATATTAGTAGACGTCAAGAAATGCCTATGAATTATTCACTTGTTATTGAACCATTTGATGTTTGGGGCTTTGACTATATGGGACCTTTCCCTTCCTCTAATGGTTATACACATATTTTAGTTGCTGTTGATTACGTTACTAAGTGGGTAGAAGCTATTCCAACTAGTAGTGCTGATCATAACACTTCTATTAAAATGCTTAAAGAAGTTATCTTTCCAAGGTTTGGAGTCCCTAGATATTTAATGACTGATGGTGGTTCAAATTTTATTTATGGTGCTTTCCGTAAAATGCTTGCTAAATATGATGTTAATCATAGAATTGCATCTCCTTATCATCCTCAGTCTAGTGGTCAAATAGAATTGAGTAATAGAGAACTCAAATTAATTTTGCAAAAGACTTTTAATAGGTCTAGAAAGAATTGGTCCAAGAAACTTGATGATGCATTATGGGCCTATAGAACTGCATATAAAAATCCTATGGGTATGTCTCCGTATAAAATGTTCTATGGAAAAGCATGTCACTTACCTCTCGAACTAGAACACAAGGCTTATTGGGCTATTAAAGAACTAAATTATGATTTTAAACTTGCCGGTGAGAAGAGGTTATTTGATATTAACTCACTTGATGAATGGAGAACCCAAGCCTACGAAAATGCCAAGTTGTTTAAAGAAAAGTTAAAAGGTGGCATGATAAAAGAATACAAAAGCGTGAGTTTAATGTAGGTGATTATGTATTGCTATACAACTCTCGTTTAAGATTTTTTGCAGGAAAACTTCTTTCTAAATGGGAAGGTCCCTACGTTATCGAGGAGGTCTACCGTTCTGGTGCCATAAAAATCAACAACTTCGAAGGCACAAATCCGAAGGTGGTAAATGGTCAAAGAATCAAACATTATATCTCAGGTAATCCCATAAATGTTGAAACCAATATTATTGAAACCGTAACCTCGGAGGAATACATAAGGGACACTTTCCGGAACGCTTCAGACTCCGAAAAGGAATAGGTATGTGGTACGGTAAGTAAACCGACTCCAAAACAGCTTTTAAGGCAATATTTCTCCGTTTTGGAATATTTAGAAAAATAGAAAAATAAGTAGCAGTCCGGAAAGGACACGAGGGCTCCACGAGGGTGGAGGGCGCGCCCCTACCTCGTGGGCACCTCGTGTGCTCTCCGGACTCCGTTTTCTTACAGGACACGCATTTTGGTCGGTAAAAATTCATTATATAACCTCCCGGGAGTTTTGATTCACGTATCACGCAAAAATCTCTTGTCTTTGTTTCGAGTTGTTTTTCTGACAGATCTAGATTATCATGACGTCTCCAAGTGCGCCCAAGGACAAGTTCTTCGAGAAGGTCATCAACCCTTACCTAGCGGAGGTGCAGCGACATCCTCAAACCATTGAGATGCCTGATGGGTTGCTGCACATCCGTGATGCTGAGGGACCGAAGGGGACCGGAGGCGTGGAGGCGAGGCTCGAAGCAATGGAGCAACAAGTTTTCAAGATTTAGGGGATGGTGGAGCGTGGACTCAACTCCAACTACATGATGATCGCAGAGTTCACCAACAAACACAAGCTGGATGCCGACAACATCGGGGAGACAATCTTCAAGCTTCACGAGAAAATTGAGCACCTCCAATCTCAAATCTATGACCTGCAAAACCAAAACTGTGAGTATGAATATAGATTCAAAAGGATGAGTTTGGCTGCAGATTTGAGGACCCCGGAGACTCGGTCATCCTTCTATGATGGTGAGCCTATGCCTTGGAAGAAGGACGATAAGCCTACGCCATCAACAACTCCACCTTCTTCACCAACAAAGAAGAATTGAGTATCTGGTATGGGCACTCCACTTGGCAACTGCCAAGCTTGGGGGAGTGCCCCGGTATCATATCACCATCACTTTTATCCTTACCGTTTTTCTTAGTTCGATCCTTTTGGTAATATTTTGATCTAGTGGAATAAAAGTTCTTAGTATGATCTACTTGTGAGTTTTGCTTTATTATCCTTCTATGTAATCGAGTCCGTGAGCTATATAATAAAGATTAGTGTTGAGTCAAGGGCTTGATTATTTTGCCATGATCCTAAGTGAATAAAGGAAAAGAGAAAGAAATAAAAATAAACAAAGAGATCATGTGACTCTTATGGAGAGTAATGAGCTCACATAGAAAGAGTATGATGAATAAAAGTTATTGAGGGTTGACAAACATAGTTTTGGTCATCGTTGCAATTAATAGGAAGTAATAAAGAAAGAGAGGTCTTCACATATAAATATACTATCTTGGACATCTTTTATGATTGTGAGCACTCATTAAAATATGACATGCTAAAGAGTTGACGTTGGACAAGGAAGATAACATAATGGGTTATGTTTTCTTACATCTGAGATAAATTATATTGTCTTGGATCCTTCAACATGTTGAGCTTGCCTTTCTCCCTCATGCTAGCCAAATTCATTGCACCAAGTAGAGATACTACTTGTGCTTCCAAATACCCTTAAACCAGTTTTGCCATGAGAGTCCACCATATCTACCTATGGATTGAGTAAGATCCATCAAGTAAGTTGTCATCGGTGCAAGCAATAAAAATTGCTCTCTAAATATGTATGATTGATTGGTGTGGTAAAAATAAGCTTTATATGATCGTGTGATATGGAAGTAATAAAAGTGACATACTGCATAATAAAGGTCCATATCACAAGTGGCAATATAAAGTGATGTTCTTTCACATTAGGATTTTGTGCATCCAACCATAAAAGCGCATGACAACCTCTGCTTCCCTCTGCGAAGGGCCTATCTTTTATTTTTAACTCCTACACTGCAAAAGAGTCATGGTGATCATCAACCTTCCTTTTTACATTTTATCCTTTGGCAAGCACAATATGTTGGAAAGATCCCGGTATATATGGCTAATTGGATGTGGGTTTTCCTGAACTATTACTGTTGACATTACCCTTGAGGTAAAACGCTGGGAGGCAAAACTATAAGCCCCTATCTTCCTATGTGTCTGATTAAAACTCCATACCCATAAGTATTGCGTGAGTGTTAGCAATTGTGAAAGACTATATGATAGTTGAGTATGTGGACTTGCGGAAAAGCTCTTGTACATTGACTCTTTCCTATGTTATGATAAATTGCAATTGCTTCAATGACTGAGATTATAGTTTGTTAGTTTTCAATGAAGTTTACATTCATACTTGATATTGTGATTGAATTATTACTCTAGCATAAGATATCATATGACACGAATTATATAAGTTGCTGCTCTAAGAATAATCATGATGCCCTCATGTAACACCCCGGATGTAACTTACCCAATATGTACTCCAACTCTTGCCGTTTCCGGCCTTAAGTTATTTTATTTTCTCGGGTTCGGGTTTTTGTCTCCGTGTGTTGTTGTCGTTGTCATGCATCTCATATCATGTCATCATGTGCATTGCATTTGCATACGTGTTCATCTCATGCATTCGAGCATTTTTCCCGTTGTCCGTTTTGCATTCCGGCGCTTCGTTCTCCTCCGGTGGTCATTCCTACCTTTCTTTCGTGTGTGGGGATTAAACATTTCCGGTTTGGACCGAGACTTGCCAAGCGGCCTTGTTTTACTACCGGTAGACCGCTTGTCAAGTTTTGTACCATTTGGACTTCGTTTGATACTCCAACGGTTAACCGAGGGACCGAAAAGGCCTCGTGTGTGTTGCAGCCCAACACCCCTCCAAGTTGGCTCAAAACCCACCAAAACCCTCTCCATCATCTAGAGTGTTCGATCACGATCGCGTGGCCAAAAACCGCACCTCATTTGGACTCTCCTAGCTCCCTCTATGCCTATATAAAGACCCCCTCCGAAAAGTCTCGTTCCCCTCTCCTCAAACCCTAAAAATCCCCGTCGCCGCCGGACATGTCCGTGTCCTAGCGGACGAAATTCTGCCACCGCGCCCGGCCTGTCAGGAAGCGCCACGTGTCCCGCCGGGGGCTCCTGCCGCGCCGGCCCGCTCGGCCCAGGGAGGGCCCCTGCGAGCCCGCGCATGCCGCCGCCCTCCTACCTCGTCGCGTCGCCCGGGGCTTCTTCTCCCCGCGCTCCGGCGGCCGAGCCACCTCGCCGCCCTTCGACGCCGGCCGCCGTGGTCACCGTCGCCGGCCGCCGCCGCCTCACCCGGTCGCCGCGCCGCCCGGCCGCCGTGCCGCCTCCGCAGCGCCGCCCCACTCCGACACCCTCCGTCCTCTCCTCGCCGGCGCCAAGTTCAGCTCCGGCCGGATCCGGCGACACCAACTCCGGAACAGCTCCGGCGATCTCCTTGGTTCGCGGACCGATCCGATCTGGAACCGGACAAACCCTAGATCCGTTCTCGGTTGACTTTTCCCTCTCTCCCCTAATTATTTTGCCATGTTCGTCGTGCTATAACTTTGCATCCGTAGCTCCATTTTTGGCATATAGCATATCAAAATGTTCGTCTCGGAGAGCACATCATTTCATCTCATTGCATAATTTTCATTTGAGTTCATCTTGATGCCCGAAATGCTGTTAGAAGAGTGCTACTTGAGATAATTGTCAGATCTGTTGCTCCATTTAGATATTTGTCATTTTTGTCATGATTAATGTGTGCATGATATGCCCTGGTGCTCTACATATGTTTTGTTAAGGGTTTTTCCATCTTTCCAGAGGTGCAACCCGTGTATTTTTGTGATGTGTGTGGTGACTAGCACAAGCTTGCAAAGTGAGGCACTTGGTAATGCTGATTTCAGGGACTTAGCATTTCCACTAAGTCCTTGATCTGTTTATCTCATATGGCCATATGTTCATGTTGTTTCCTAGTGATCCGTGCCTCTTTTGAGGATGATCAGTAAGGATGTTTTGTTAATCTTGTAGTGCTCTATCCATCCATGTCTTTGTTTGTAATTATGGAGCACCCTAGCTTGAGTCAATCGAGCTCTACTTTTGTCATTTCGTGAATCTGGGCAGATTGTCTACTTGTTAGCGATTTTGCCGAGGATGTTGTAGTTGATCCGTGCATACTATGTCATTGTTCTTGCCATGTCTAGCTTGCATTTTGTGTATTCTTGATGGGTGTATGCTTAGATTGCCATGACTTGCTCTGTAGTGAGTGCATCGAGCTCGTAAACATGCCTACTTGATATCTGTTTTCAGCATGCTCCAGTTTTCACTAAGTCTGAGAACTGATTATGTTTTTGCCATGTTCACATGGTTGCAAATGTATTTTCTGATCCCTTTTGGCTCAAGGTCACTAAAGGACTTTTGTTAAGCTCTTTGAGTAGCTCCATGCCATGCTTTACTTTGCCATGTTCAGGTCCTGTAGCATATAGTTTTGTTGCTCCGAAGAGTGCTATATGATCTGAAATTCCAGACAAGTGTTAATTTCACCAAGTCTGAGAACTGTTTACCATATGCATTTTTGCCATGCTTGTTTGAACCTGTTAAGGGATGATTTGGCCGTAGCTCAGTGCTAGACTTTTGTTAAGCATCACGAATGCATCCCTGCCATGTATTTTGTTGCCATGTTTGGGTGCTGTAGCATGTTCATCTCATTGCATTTAGATGGCTACTTGCTGTAAATCGCAGAACGTGGTCATATTTGAATTGCTTGCCATTTCCAAACCGTAACTCCGATTCCGGCGTTCTTTATATCGTTTTCAAGAGATTTCATCTCATCTTTCCAGTGGCACACTTGGATTTCCAATTTTAGGCCAGGTTCATGCTTTCCTTGTCACATCTTGCATATGCATCCCGCATCGCATCCCGCATATCATACCATCCTTGCATCATATTGTCCTTGCACGTGGTTGATTGTGTTTCCGTTTGCTTGTTTGTCTTGTTTGGGTAGATCCGGGAGACGAGTTTGATAACGAGGAGCCCGTTGAGTTTGCTTTCGAGGATCCAGTCAACTCTGACAACTTTGCAGGCAAGATGATCATACCCTCGAAATCACTACTATCTTTGCTTTGCTAGATGCTCGCTTTTTGCTATGCCATGCTACGATGCCTACCACTTGCTTTCAAGCCTCTCAAATTGCCATGTCAAACCTCTAACCCACCATGTCCTAGCAAACCGTTTATTGGCTATGTTACCGCTTTGCTCAGCCCTCTTATAGCGTTGCTAGTTGCAGGTGAAGATTGGAGACCGTTCCTTGTTGGAACATTTATTTACTTGTTGGGATATCATTATAGTATCTTGTTATCTTAATGCATCTATATACTTGGTAAAGGGTGGAAGGCTCGGCCTCTCGCCTAGTGTTTTGTTCCACTCTTGCCGCCCTAGTTTCCGTCATATCGGTGTTATGTTCCCGGATTTTGCATTCCTTATGCAGTTGGGTTATAATGGGAACCCCTTGATAGTTCGCCTTGATTAAAGCTTTTCCAGCAATGCCCAACCTTGGTTTTACCATTTGCCACCTAGCCTCTTTTTCCCTTGGGTTTCCGGAGCCCGAGGGTCATCTTATTTAAACCCCCTCGGGCCAGTGCTCCTCTGAGTGTTGGTCCAACCAAGCGATGTCCGGGGCTACCAGGGGCAACTCTGGGCTGGCCTACCCGACGTCTGGCTCATCTGAGTGTGCCCTGAGAACAAGATATGTGCAGCTCCTATCGGGATTTGTCGGCACATTCGGGCGGTGTTGCTGGTCTTGTTTTAACCTGTCGAAGTGTCTTGAAGAACCAAGATACCGAGTCTGATCGGAATGTCTCGGGAGGAGGTCTATTCCTTCGTTGACCGTGAGAGCTTGTCATGGGCTAAGTTGGGACTCCCCTGCAGGGATTCGAACTTTTGAAAGCCGTGCCCGCGGTTATGGGCAGATGGGAATTTATTAATGTCCGGTTGTAGATAACTTGAACCTTAGCTTAATTAAAATGAAACAACCGTGTGAGTTACCGTGATGGTCTCTTCTCGGAGGAGTCCGGGAAGTGAACACGGTGTTGGAGTAATGTTTGCGCAGGTTCTCCTCTAGTTTCTCGCTCGCGCTTTTCCTCCTCTTCTCGCTCTCTTTTGCGAACAAGATAGCCACCATACATGCTAGTCGCTTGCTGCAGCTCCACTTATATTTGCCTTGCCTTACCTATTAAGCTTAAATAGTCTTGATCGCGAGGGTGCGAGATTGCTGAGTCCCTGTGGCTCACAGATTACTATTAAATCAGATGCAGGGCCTGATGATTCCGCTCCAGGTGACACGCTTTAGCTCAAGTGGGAGTTTGATGAGGACTCTCAATGATACTACGTGTCTTTCCCTGATGATCAGTAGTGGTGCCCAGTTGGGGGTGATCGGGACCGTGTCGCATGTTGGGTTATCTTTTATTTTGGCGCCGTAGTCGGGCCATGAGTGTTTGAATGATGTAATGTTATTTATGTACTTGATTGACGTGGCGAGTGTAAGCCAACTATGTTATCTCCCCTTTATTATTTATATTACATGGGATGTTGTGAAGATTGCCTAACTTGCGACATTGCTTTCAATGCGGTTATGTCTCTAAGTCGTGCCTCGACACGTGGGAGCAATAGCCGCATCGAGGGCGTTACAAGTTGGTAATCAGAGCCTTCCCCGACCTTAGGAGCCCCATTGCTTGATCGTTTTTAGCGGCCGAGTTGTGTCTATAAAAATGTTTTGAGTCATTTAGGAATTATATATCGGAGAGTTTAGGAATTCTTTTTACTTCCCAGTCTCCTCATCGCTCTGGTAAGGCATCCTGACGTAGAGTTTTGACTCTTCTCTTCTCAAATTTCACTAAAAAAATGTAGGATCACGCGGGTATCTTGGAATCGTTCCGATGGTTTTGTGACAAGAACATTGTCTTGGTGCCTCCTGTCAGGGGTTTTGTGGAGGTGTCCCGGGGAGTTGAGCTCCGAGGTGTTGTCGCCATAATTTTATCATTGCAATTCTGGAATACCTGAGTTTAGTATGCCGACATCGAAAATCTCTTTTATGCAGTTCGTTGGTGAGATAACCTCGACGCCACCCAGTACTGGGGCGGGAGTTCGGGAGTATCACCATAACTTGTATAACGGATGCTTTTCGAAGGTTGAGGTAGATGGTTTCCGAAGTTTTTCTCGGTTATGTGTTGAAGGATGGATACAGCTAGATGTAGGATTTGCTAGATTTGGGTGAGATATTATGCTTCCCCTGTATCCCCAACACCTGATTGCATAACCGGAAAGGTTCGGGAGTTTCATAGGTGGGAATTCTCGTAGCTCTAGTTCTTCTTCCACGGGTATTTGGTTTGAGATTGGGATTTCTTACCGAGTATTCGTTCTTGATCCGTACCTTGTTGATTTGTTTCTCTACCTAATTCTAAGTGGCTTCTCAATTTATGGATATGTGACCATTTCAAGAGGAATGCATTCGTTCATTTTGTTCGGATGTGAAGACTTTATGTTGCAATTTTCATTCCATTGGATTCAGCTTCTTTTATCTATCTATGTGCTAATGGATGTCAACCTCTTCAGGATGGCTCCTCCAACACGCACGACTCTGAATCCTGATCCGCCACCACCTCCACCTCCTCCGGAGGCATGGCAAGCTGTGATGGCCGCAACCAATGCAAACACACAGTTGATCATGCAAATTCTTCAAGAGTGCAATCAAGGTAACCAAGGGAACCAAGGCAACAATCAGAATCACTTTGCTACACTCAACCAGTTCCTTGCTAACGGGCCTAAGACTTTCAGCAATTGTGTTGAAGCAACCAATGCTGACGATTGGCTCGTGGATCTGTGCAAGCATTTCGAGTGCAGTAACGTCAGGCTTGAGGACTTCGTCAAGTTTGCTTCTTTCCAACTCAAAGATCAAGCTGCAGAATGGTTCCAACAGTACAAGGATTCCAGAGGTGGACGTGTGATCACTTGGGATGAATTCCGTCAAGATTTCCGAGCTCATCATATTCCTGAGAGCATGGTTGAAAGTAAGCGTGAGGAATTCCGCAACCTGAAGCAAGGCTCTTTGTCTGTCTATGACTACAACAAGTTGTTTTAGAAGCTCGCCCGCTTTGCTAAGCAGGACGTCCCTGATGAGAAGAGCATGATATACCAGTTCAGGGGTGGTCTCAGAGAAGAAATTCAGCTAGCTCTTGTTCTCTTTGAGCCCTTGAGGTACGATGAGTTCTACAACATGGCATTGAAGCAAGAGGCCGCTCAACTGAGGTGTGATGCTTCCAAGAAGCGAGTCAGAGATACTACTCTGTCTTCCTCTACTCAAGTGGCCAAGCAGTAGAAGTATTGGCTTCCTCCTCCTCCGTTTCGTCAGCCGTATCAGCAGAAGAGCAAAGGTGGCAGTGGATCTTCCCACCCACCCAACCCTGGCTTTCAGAACAAGACTTCGTCTCAAGCTCCAAGATCGAGTGCTCCGTATCACCATCCACTTTCAGAGGTCACGTGCAACAAGTGCCAACAAAAGGGTCACTATGCCAACAAGTGTCTCAACCAGAGGCGTCTTCCTCCTCCTCCTCCTGTCAGATCGGCAAGTACAGCTATGGTCAAGCATAACACCAAGTCCGCCAAGGTCAACTTGATGAATGCAGCTCAGGCAGAGGACTCGTCAGATGTCATCATGGGTAACCTTCCTGTTAACGATGTTCCTGCAAAAGTTCTTTTTGACACTGGTGCATCGCATTGTTTCATCTCGAGACCATTTGTTTCTAAGCATGAGTTGCCTTTACAAGATTTGCCTAGACAGTTATCTGTTGTTTCTCCGGGTAAATTCATGAATGCAAGCGCTATGGCCCCGAATGTTACTATCACGTTGGGCGATTACAAGATTCTCTCTTCTCTGGTGGTTCTTGGTAACTCGGATATTGATCTTATTCTCGGAATGATTGGCTTTCTAAGCACAAGGCGCATCTTGATTGTGCAGCCAGGCAGATTCAATTGACTCATTCGTCTGAGGATGTAATTGTCTTTGCCGCTCGTAATGATACCATCCGTCTGTTTTCTCTCAATGAGAAGGGTGAACTGGATGCTATCTCGCAAATTCCAGTCGTTTGCGAATATCAAGACCTCTTTCCAGAAGAGCTTCCAGGAATGCCTCCGCACCGGCCAGTTGAATTCGTCATCGATCTTGAGGCTGGCATGGAACCTGTGTGTAAGCGTCCTTACAAGCTCGGACCTGAAGAGTTGAAGGAGCTGAAGAAGCAACTCGATATTCAAGAAAGAATGGGTCTCATCCGGCCTAGTTCTTCTCCGTGGGGTTGTGGTGTTCTTTTTGTGAAGAAGAAGGATGGAACGGACCGACTTTGTGTTGATTACCGTCCATTGAACAAGAAGACCATCAAGAACAAATACCAACTTCCCAACATCAACGAGCTGTTCGAACAACTCAAAGGTCCCCAAGTATTCTCCAAGCTTGATCTCCGTATGGGTTATCATCAGATTCGAATCCATGAACAAGATATTCCCAAGACGGCTTTCAGGACAAGCTATGGGTCATATGAATACAGTTTCATGTCTTTTGGCCTCGTCAACGCTCCTCCAACTTTCTCTCTCATGATGAACTTCATCTTCAACGCCTACACCAATGACTTCGTTTTGGTCTATCTCGACGACATTTTGGTTTTCTCGAAGAACAAGGAAGATCATGCCAAGCACTTGCGTTTGGTACTCGATAAGTTGAGGGAACACAAGTTCTACGCCAAGTTCTCCAAGTGCGAATTTTGGCTCGATGAGGTTCTTTATCTTGGTCATATCATCTCTGCCAAGGGCATTGCGGTGAATCCTGAGAAGGTGTCTGCAATTGTGAATTGGGAACCTCCTCAGAACGTGAAGCAACTCCGTAGCTTCCTCGGTCTCGCAAGCTACTGTCGAAGATTCGTTGAAAACTTTTCTAAGATCGCGAAGCCTCTCTCAAATCTTCTCCAGAATCACGTCAAGTACGTTTGGTCTCTGGAGTGTGACATTGCTTTCAACACTTTGAAAGAGAAATTGATCACTGCTCTAGTTCTCACTCCGCCTGATGAATCCAAACCGTACGAGGTCTTTTGTGATGCCTCTCTCCAAGGTCTTGGCGCAGTGTTGATGCAAGAGAAGAAAGTTGTTGCTTATACCTCTCGCCAGTTGAAGCCCAATGAGAAGAACTACCCCACTCATGATCTTGAGTTGGCGGCAGTTGTGCATGCTCTTTTGACTTGGAGACATCTCTTATTTGGAAGAAAAGTGGACATCTTCACTGACCACAAGAGTCTCAAGTACATCTTCACTCAGCCTAATCTCAACCTCAGGCAAACTCGATGGGTCGAAATGATTCAAGAGTATAATCCGAGTATCGAGTATAATCCAGGCAAGGCCAATGTGATTGCTGACGCATTGAGCAGAAAGGCTTACTGCAACAGTCTGATTCTCAAGCCTTATCAACCCGAGTTGTGTGAAGCTTTCCGCAAACTTAATCTGCAAGTTGTTCCTGAAGGTTTCCTCGCCAACCTTCAAGTCTCTCCTACCTTGGAAGATCAGAATTGCCAAGCCCAACTTCTTGATGCTATGGTGAAGAAGGTGAAGATTGGGATTGCCAAGAGTCAACCCAAGTACAAGTGCTACCGCCTTGATGACAAGGATACTCTCTTCTTCGAGGATCGTATTGTTGTGCCCAAAGGTGACCTTCGTAAAGTGATCATGAATGAGGCTCATAATTCTCTCCTCTCCATCCACCCTGGGAGCACGAAGATGTATCAGGACCTCAAGCAGGCTTATTGGTGGACTCGAATGAAGTGAGAGATTGCTCAATTCGTGAACGAATGTGATGTCTGCAGAAGAGTAAAGGCAGAACACCAAAGGCCAGCTGGTCTCCTCCAACCTCTTGCCATTCCAGAATGGAAGTTTGACCACATTGAGATGGACTTCGTGACCGGGTTTCCAAAGTCCAAACGTGGCAATGATGCTGTATTCATTGTCATCGACAAACTCACCAAAGTGGCTCACTTTCTGCCTATCAAAGAGTCAATCACTACAGCTAATTGGCGGAACTCTATACCTCCCGAATTGTCTCTCTACATGGTATCCCACAAGTGATCTCTTTAGACCATGGCAGCATCTTTACCTCCAAGTTTTGGGATTCTTTTCAGAAGGCCATGGGCACCAACATCCGTTTCAGCACAACTTTCCATCCTCAAACTAGCGGTCAAGTTGAGCGTGTCAACCAGATTCTTAAAGATATGCTCAGGGCTTGTGTGATCTCCTTCGGCATGAAGTGGGAGGATTGTCTTCCTTATGCCGAATTCTCCTACAACAACAATTTTCAAGCAAGTTCGGGCAAGGCCCCATTTGAAATTCTGTATGGCAGGAAATGCCATACCCCTCTCAGCTGGTCTGAAACCGGTGAACGTCAGCTTCTCGGAAATGACTTAATCACAGAGGCAGAGGAAATGTGCAAAGTCATTCGAGATAACCTCAAAGGAGCCCAATCCCGTCAGAAGAGCTACTATGATAGTAAGCACTGTGATTTGGCTTTCGAGATCGGAGATCATGTTTACCTTCGCGTCTCTCCTATGAAAGGCACTCGTCGCTTCGGTATCAAAGGGAAGCTTGCCCCTAGATACGTGGGACCTTTCAAGATCATCAACAAGAGAGGCGATCTCGCCTATCAACTCGAGCTTCCTTCAAACTTTTCAAATGTTCATGACGTGTTCCATGTCTCTCAGCTCCGAAAGTGCTTCAAGACTCCTGACCGCACCGTCAACTTCGAGGACATTGAGCTCCAAGAAGATCTCTCTTATCGTGAGCACCCCGTTTCTATTCTTGAAGAGACTGAACGCAAGACTCGCAACAAGTCAATCAAATTCCTCAAAGTCAAGTGGTCACACCATTCCGACCGTGAAGCTACCTGGGAATACGAGGATCACCTCCGTTCTGAGTACCCGACGTTCTTTCAGTCCTAGATCTCAGGACGAGATCCTTTCGTAGTGGTGGACTGTTGTAACACCCCGGATGTAACTTACCCAATATGTACTCCAACTCTTGCCGTTTCCGGCCTTAAGTTATTTTATTTTCTCGGGTTCGGGTTTTTGTCTCCGTGTGTTGTTGTCGTTGTCATGCATCTCATATCATGTCATCATGTGCATTGCATTTGCATACGTGTTCATCTCATGCATTCGAGCATTTTTCCCGTTGTCCGTTTTGCATTCCGGCGCTTCGTTCTCCTCCGGTGGTCATTCCTACCTTTCTTTCGTGTGTGGGATTTAAACATTTCCGGTTTGGACCGAGACTTTCCAAGCGGCCTTGTTTTACTACCGGTAGACCGCCTGTCAAGTTTTGTACCATTTGGACTTCGTTTGATACTCCAACGGTTAACCGAGGGACCGAAAAGGCCTCGTGTGTGTTGCAGCCCAACACCCCTCCAAGTTGGCTCAAAACCCACCAAAACCCTCTCCATCATCTAGAGTGTTCGATCACGATCGCGTGGCCGAAAACCGCACCTCATTTGGACTCTCCTAGCTCCCTCTATGCCTATATAAAGACCCCCTCCGAAAAGTCTCGTTCCCCTCTCCTCAAACCCTAAAAATCCCCGTCACCGCCGGACATGTCCGTGTCCTAGCGGATGAAATTCCGCCACCGCGCCCGGCCTGTCAGGAAGCGCCACGTGTCCCGCAGGGGGCTCCCGCCGCACCGGCCCGCTCGGCCCAGGGAGGGCCCCTGCGAGCCCGCGCATGCCGCCGCCCTCCTACCTCGTCGCGCCGCCCGGGGCTTCTTCTCCCCGCGCTCCGGCGGCCGAGCCACCTCGCCGCCCTTCGACGCCGGCCGCCGTGGTCGCCGTCGCCGGCCGCCGCCACCTCACCCGGTCGCCGCGCCGCCCGGCCGCCGTGCCGCCTCCGCAGCGCCGCCCCACTCCGACACCCTCCGTCCTCTCCTCGCCGGCGCCAAGTTCAGCTCCGGCCGGATCCGGCGACACCAACTCTGGAACAGCTCCGGCGATCTCCTTGGTTCGCGGACCGATCCGATCTGGAACCGGACAAACCCTAGATCCGTTCTCGGTTGACTTTTCCCTCTCTCCCCTAATTATTTTGCCATGTTCGTCGTGCTATAACTTTGCATCCGTAGCTCCATTTTTGGCATATAGCATATCAAAATGTTCGTCTCAGAGAGCACATCATTTCATCTCATTGCATAATTTTCATTTGAGTTCATCTTGATGCCCGAAATGCTGTTAGAAGAGTGCTACTTGAGATAATTGTCAGATCTGTTGCTCCATTTAGATATTTGTCATTTTTGTCATGATTAATGTGTGCATGATATGCCCTGGTGCTCTACATATGTTTTGTTAAGGGTTTTTCCATCTTTCCAGAGGTGCAACCCGTGTATTTTTGTGATGTGTGTGGTGACTAGCACAAGCTTGCAAAGTGAGGCACTTGGTAATGCTGATTTCAGGGACTTAGCATTTCCACTAAGTCCTTGATCTGTTTATCTCATATGGCCATATGTTCATGTTGTTTCTTAGTGACCCGTGCCTCTTTTGAGGATGATCAGTAAGGATGTTTTGTTAATCTTGTAGTGCTCTATCCATCCATGTCTTTGTTTGTAATTATGGAGCACCCTAGCTTGAGTCAATCGAGCTCTACTTTTGTCATTTCGTGAATCTGGGCAGATTGTCTACTTGTTAGCGATTTTGCCGAGGATGTTGTAGTTGATCCGTGCATGCTATGTCATTGTTCTTGCCATGTCTAGCTTGCATTTTGTGTATTCTTGATGGGTGTATGCTTAGATTGCCATGACTTGCTCTGTAGTGAGTGCATCGAGCTCGTAAACATGCCTACTTGATATCTGTTTTCAGCATGCTCCAGTTTTCACTAAGTCTGAGAACTGATTATGTTTTTGCCATGTTCACATGGTTGCAAATGTATTTTCTGATCCCTTTTGGCTCAAGGCCACTAAAGGACTTTTGTTAAGCTCTTTGAGTAGCTCCATGCCATGCTTTACTTTGCCATGTTCAGGTCCTGTAGCATATAGTTTTGTTGCTCCGAAGAGTGCTATATGATCTGAAATTCCAGACAAGTGTTAATTTCACCAAGTCTGAGAACTGTTTACCATATGCATTTTTGCCATGCTTGTTTGAACCTGTTAAGGGATGATTTGGCCGTAGCTCAGTGCTAGACTTTTGTTAAGCATCACGAATGCATCCCTGCCATGTATTTTGTTGCCATGTTTGGGTGCTGTAGCATGTTCATCTCATTGCATTTAGATGGCTACTTGCTGTAAATCGCAGAACGTGGTCATATTTGAATTGCTTGCCATTTCCAAACCGTAACTCCGATTCCGGCGTTCTTTATATCGTTTTCAAGAGATTTCATCTCATCTTTCCATTGGCACACTTGGATTTCCAATTTGAGGCCAGGTTCATGCTTTCCTTGTCACATCTTGCATATGCATCCCGCATCGCATCCCGCATATCATACCATCCTTGCATCATATTGTTTGATCCTTGCACGTGGTTGATTGTGTTTTCGTTTGCTTGTTTGTCTTGTTTGCGTAGAGCCGGGAGACGAGTTTGATAACAAGGAGCCCGTTGAGTTTGCTTTCGAGGATCCAGTCAACTCTGACAACTTTGCAGGCAAGATGATCATACCCTCGAAATCACTACTATCTTTGCTTTGCTAGATGCTCGCTCTTTTGCTATGCCATGCTACGATGCCTACCACTTGCTTTCAAGCCTCCCAAATTGCCATGTCAAACCTCTAACCCACCATGTCCTAGAAAACCGTTGATTGGCTATGTTACCGCTTTGCTCAGCCCTCTTATAGCGTTGCTAGTTGCAGGTGAAGATTGGAGACCGTTCCTTGTTGGAACATTTATTTATTTGTTGGGATATCATTATAGTATCTTGTTATCTTAATGCATCTATATACTTGGTAAAGGGTGGAAGGCTCGGCCTCTCGCCTAGTGTTTTGTTCCACTCTTGCCGCCCTAGTTTCCGTCATATCGGTGTTATGTTCCCGGATTTTGCGTTCCTTACGCGGTTGGGTTATAATGGGAACCCCTTGATAGTTCGCCTTGATTAAAGCTTTTCCAGCAATGCCCAACCTTGGTTTTACCATTTGCCACCTAGCCTCTTTTTCCCTTGGGTTTCCGGAGCCCGAGGGTCATCTTATTTAACCCCCCCCCCCCCCCCGGGGCCAGTGCTCCTCTGAGTGTTGGTCCAACCGAGCGATGTCCGGGGCTACCAGGGGCAACTCTGGGATGGCCTACCCGACGTCTGGCTCATCTGAGTGTGCCCTGAGAACGAGATATGTGCAGCTCCTATCGGGATTTGTCGGCACATTCAGGCGGTGTTGCTGGTCTTGTTTTAACCTGTCGAAGTGTCTTGAAGAACCGAGATACCGAGTCTGATCGGAACGTCTCGGGAGGAGGTCTATTCCTTCGTTGACCGTGAGAGCTTGTCATGGGCTAAGTTGGGACTCCCCTGCAGGGATTTGAACTTTCGAAAGCCGTGCCCACGGTTATGGGAAGACGGGTATTTGTTAATGTCCGGTTGTAGATAACTTGAATCTAAACTTAATTAAAATGAAACAACCATGTGAGTTACCGTGATGGTCTCTTCTCGACGGAGTCCGGGAAGTGAACACGGTGTTGGAGTAATGTTTGCGCAGGTTCTCCTCTAGTTTCTCGCTCGCGGTTTGCCTCCTCTTCTCGCTCTCTTTTGCGAACAGGATAGCCACCATACATGCTAGTCGCTTGCTGCAGCTCCACTTATATTTGCCTTGCCATACCTATTAAGCTTAAATAGTCTTGATCGCGAGGGTGCGAGATTGCTGAGTCCCTGTGGCTCACAGATTACTATTAAACCAGATGCAGGGCCTGATGATTCCGCTCCAGGTGACGCGCTTGAGCTCAAGTGGGAGTTCGACGAGGACTCTCAATGATACTACGTGTCTTTCCCCGACGATCAGTAGTGGTTCCCAGTTGGGGGTGATCGGGACCGTGTCGCATGTTGGGTTATCTTTTATTTTGGCGCCGTAGTCGGGCCATGAGTGTTTGAATGATGTCATGTTATTTATGTACTTGATTGACGTGGCGAGTGTAAGCCAACTATGTTATCTCCCCTTTATTATTTATACTACATGGGATGTTGTGAAGATTGCCTAACTTGCAACATTGCTTTCAATGCGGTTATGTCTCTAAGTCGTGCCTCAACACGTGGGAGCAATAGCCGCATCGAGGGCGTTACACCTCATGTCCGTATTTTATTTTTATCGACACCTTCATCTCTAAACATGTGGACATATTTTTCGATTTCGGCTTTTCGCTTGAGGACAAGCGAGGTCTAAGCTTGGGGGAGTTGATACGTCCATTTTGCATCATGCTTTTATATCAATATTTATTGCATTATGGGTTGTTATTACACATTATGTCACAATACTTATGCCTATTATCTCTTATTTTACAAGGTTTACATAAAGAGGGAGAATGCCCGCAGCTAGGATTCTGGCTGGAAAAGGAGCAAATATTAGAGACCTATTCTGCACAGCTCCAAAAGTCCTCAAACTTCACGGATGATGTTTTCCAAATATATAAAAAACATTGAGCGCAAGAACTTCACCAGGGGGCCACACCCTGCCCACAAGGGTGGGGGGCGTGCCCTACCCCCTGGGTGCGCCCCCTACCTCGTGGGCCCCTGGTGGCCCTCCGGTGACCATCTTCTGCTATATGGACTCTTTCGATGGGAAAAAAAATCATAAGCCATCTTCTCGGACGAAACTCCGCGGCCACGAGGCGGAACCTTGGTGGAGCCAATCTAGGGTTCTGGCGGGGCTGTTCTGCCGGGGAAACTTCCCTCTCGCAGGGGGAAATCATCGCCATCGTCATCACCAACGCTCCTCTCATCAGGAGAGGGCAATCTCCATCAACATCTTCATCAGCACCATCTCATCTCTTGTATCCAATTCTTGTCCTCAAGTCCGGGATTGGTGCTAGTAGGTTGCTAGTAGTGTTAATTACTCCTTATAGTTGATGCTAGTTGGTTTAATTGGTGGAAGATCATATGTTCAGATCCTATATGCACATTAATACCCCTCTAATTATGAACATGTTTATGCTTTGTGAGTAGTTACTTTTTTTCCTGAGGACATGGGAGAAGTCTCGCTATTAGTAGTCACGTGAATTTGGTATTCGTTCGATATTTTGATGAGATGTATGTTGTCTCTCCTCTAGTGGTGTTATGTGAACGTCGATACATGACACTTCACCATTGTTTGGGCCTAGAGGAAGGCATTGGGAAGTAATAAGTAGATGATGGGTTGCTAGAGTGACAGAAACTTAAACCCTAGTTTATGCGTTGCTTCGTAAGGGGCTGATTTGGATCCATATGTTTCATGCTATGGTTAGGTTTACCTTAATACTTTTGTTGTATTTGCGGATGCTTGCAATAGAGGTTAATCATAAGTGGGATGTTTGTCCAAGTAAGGGCAGTACCCAAGCACCGGTCCACCCACATACCAAATTATCAAAGTACCGAACACGAATCATATGAGCATGATGAAAAGTAGCTTGACGATATTCCCATGTGTCCTCGGGAGCGCTTTACACCATATAAGAGTTTGTCCAGGCTTGTCTTTTGCTACAAAAAGGATTGGGCCACCTTGCTGCACCTTATTTACTTTTGTTACTTGTTGCTCGTTACAATTATCTTATCACAAAACTATCTGTTACCACTTATTTGAGTACTTGCAGAGAATACCTTGCTGGAAACCGCTTATCATTTCCTTCTGCTCCTCGTTGGGTTCGACACTCTTACTTATCGAAAGGACTACGATAGATCCCCTATACTTGTGGGTCATCAATATCTTCACCCCGACCAGTAGAGCAAAGAGTTGCTCCTCAACCTACTGAACCTACTGCAAATGAAAATGTCTGCTTTGAAATTCCTTCGGGTATGATAGAAAAACTGGTAGCTAATCCTTTTGCAGGAGACGGAACAACGCATCCTGATGAGCACCTAATATATATGGATGAAGTTTGTGGATTATTTAAGCTTGCAGGTGTACCCGGAGATGTTATTAAGAAGAAGGTCTTCCCTTTATCTTTGAAGTAAGATGCATTGACATGGTATAGGCTATGTGATGATATGGGGTCATGGAACTACAAATAATTGAAATTGGAATTTCATCAGAAGTTTTATCCTATGCATCTTGTTCATCGTGATCGCAATTATATATATAATTTTTGGCCTCACGAAGGAGAAAGCATCGCTCAAGCTTGGAGGAGGCTTAAATCAATGTAATATTCATGCCCCAATCATGAGCTCTCAAGAGAGATGATTATTCAAAATTTATATGCTCGGCTTTCTGATAACAACCGCACCATACTCGATACTTCTTGTGCTGGCTCTTTTATGATGAAGACTATTGAATTCAAATGGGATTTATTGGAAAGAATTAAACGCAACACTGAAGATTGGGACCTCGACGAAGGTAAGGAGTCAGGTATGACACCTAAGTTTGATTGTGTTAAATCTTTTATGGATACCGATGTTTTCCCTAAATTTTGCACTAAATATGGACTTGACTCTGAGATAGTAGCTTCTTTCTGTGAATCTTTTGCTACTTATGTTGATCACCCCAAGGAGAAGTGGTTTAAATATCACCCTCCCATAGAAGTAAAAGTAGCTGCAGGTATTAAAGTTGAAGAAAAACAATCACTTATAATGACCCTATTGTTCCTACTTCTTATGTTGAGAAACCACCTTTCCCTGTTAGGATAAAGGATCATGCTAAAGCTTCAACTATGGTTCGTAAAAGCAATATTAGAACATATACACCTCCTGAGCAAGTTAAAGTTGAACCTAATATTGCTATTGTTAAAGATCTTTTGGCTGATAATATTGATGGGCATGTTATTTATTTCTGTGATGAAACTGCTAGAATTGCTAAAACTTGTGCTAAAGATAAACCTAGACCTGTGGTAGGCATGACTGTTATTTCTGTTAAAATAGGAGATCATTGTTATCATGGCTTATGTGATATGGGTGCCAGTGCTAGTGCAATACCTATTGACCTATATAGAGAAATTATGCATGATATTTTCACCTGTTGAGTTAGAATATATTGAAGTCACAATTAAACTGGCCTATAGAGATACTATTTAACCAATTGGAATTGTTAGATATGTTGAAGTCTTGTGTGGGAAAACTAAATATCCCGCTGATTTTCTTATTCTTGGTTCCCCACAAGGTAGCTTTTGTCCCATTATATTTGGTAGACCCTTCTTAAACACTGTTAATGCTAAGATAGATTGCAAAAAGGATGTTGTTACTATCGGGTTAGATGATATGTATCATGAATTTAATTTCTCTAAATTTAGTAGACAACACTGTGAAGAAGAATTACCTAGTAAGGATGAAATTATTGGTCTTGCTTCTATTGCCGTACCTCCTAGTGATCCTTTAGAAGAATATTTGCTAGACCATGAAAATGATATGTTTATGAATGAAAGAAGGGAAATAGAAGAAGTATTCTTTAAATAGGAACCTATTCTGAAACATAATTTGCCTGTTGAAATCCTAGGGGATCCTCCTCCACCCAAGGGTGATCCCGTGTTTGAGCTTAAACCGTTGCCTGATACTCTTAAATATGTTTATCTTGATGAGAAAAGATATATCCAGTTATTATTAGTGCTAACCTTTCAGAGCATGAGGAAGAGAGTTTATTGAAAACTCTGAAGAAGCACCGTGCTGCTATTGGGTATACTCTTGATGATCTTAAGGGCATTAGTCCCACTCTATGTCAACATAAAATAAATTTGGAAGAAGATGCTAAACCAGTTCGTGATCATCAACGACGGCTGAATCCTAAAATGAAAGAAGTGGTAAGAAAGGAAATACTAAAGCTCCTTGAGGCGGGTATAATCTATCCCGTTGTTGATAGTCAGTGGGTAAGTCCTGTCCATTGTGACCCTAAGAAGGGAGGTATCACTGTCGTTCCTAATGATAAAGATGAATTGATTCCTCAAAGAATTATTACAGGTTATAGGATGGTAATTGATTTCCGCAAATTAAATAAGGCCATTAAAAAGGATCATTACCCCTTACCTTTTATCGATCAAATGCTAGAAAGATTATCCAAACATACACATTTTTGCTTTCTAGATGGTTATTCTGGTTTCTCTCAAATACCTATGTCAGCCACGGATCAATCAAAGACTACTTTTACTTGCCCTTTTGGTACTTTTGCTTATAGACGTATGCCTTTTTCGTTTATGTAATGCACCTGCTGCCTTTCAAAGATGCATGATGGCTATATTCTCTGACTTTTGTGAAAAGATTTGTGAGGTTTTCATGGACGATTTCTCCGTCTATGGATCTTATTTTGATGATTGCTGGAGCAACCTTGATCGAGTTTTGTAGAGATGTGGCGAAACTAATCTTGTCTTAAATTGGGAAAAGTGCCACTTTATGGTTAATGAAGGTATTGTCTTGGGGCATAAAGTTTCTAAAAGAGGTATTGAAGTTGATAAAGCCAAGGTTGATGCTATTGAAAAGATGCCATGCCCCAAGGACATCAAAGGTATAAGAAGCTTCCTTGGTCACGCCAGATTTTATAGGAGGTTCATTAAGGACTTCTCAAAAATTTCTTGGCCTCTGACTAATTTATTACAAAAAGATATACCATTTGTTTTTGATGATGATCGTGTAGAAGCATTTGAAATACTTAAGAAAGCATTGATCTCTACACCTATTGTTCAGCCACCTGATTGGAATTTACCCTTTGAGATTATGTGTGATGCTAGTGATTATGCCCTAGGTGTTGTTCTAGGGCAAAGAGTTGATAAGAAATTAAATGTTATTCAATATGCTAGTAAAACCCTAGACAATGCTCAAAGAAATTACGCTACTACTAAAAAGGAATTCTTAGCAGTTGTATTTTCTTGTGATAAGTTCAGACCTTATATTGTTGATTCTAAAGCAACTATTCACACTGATCATGTTGCTATTAAATATCTTATGGAAAAGAAAGATGCTAAACCTAGACTTATTAGATGGGTTCTCTTGCTACAAGAATTTAACTTACATATTGTTGATAGAAAGGGAGCTAAGAACCCCGTTGCAGACAACTTGTCTAGGTTAGAAAATGTGCTTGATGACCCACTACCTATTGATGATAGCTTTCCTGATGAGCAATTAAATGTCATAAATGCTTCTCATACTACTCCATGGTATGCTGATTATGCTAATTACATTGTTGCTAAGTTTATACCACCTAGTTTCACATACCAGCAAAAGAAAGGTTCTTATATGATTTGAGGCATTACTTTTGGGATGACCCACATCTTTATAAAGAAGGAGTAGATGGTGTTATTAGACGTTGTGTACCTGAGCATGAATAGGAACAGATCCTACGCAAGTGTCACTCCGAAGCTTATGGAGGGCACCATGCTGGAGATAGAACTGCACATAAGGTATTGCAATCTGGTTTTTATTGGCCTACTCTCTTCAAGGATGCCCGTAAGTTTGTCTTATCTTGTGATGAATGTCAAAGAATTGGAAACATTAGTAGACGTCAAGAAATGCCTATGAACTATTCACTCGTTATTGAACCATTTGATGTTTGGGGCTTTGACTATATGGGACCTTTTCCTGGCTCTAATGGATATACACATATTTTAGTTGCTGTTGATTACGTTACTAAGTGGGTAGAAGCTATTCCAACTAGTAGTGTTGATCATAACACTTCTATTAAAATGCTTAAAGAGGTTATTTTTCCAAGATTTGGAGTCCCTAGATATTTAATGACCGATGGTGGTTCACATTTTATTCATGGTGCTTTCCGTAAAATGCTTGCTAAGTATGATGTTAATCATATAATTTCATCCCCTTATCACCCTCAGTCTAGTGGTCAAGTAGAATTGAGTAATAGAGAGCTCAAATTAACTTTGCAAAAGATTGTCAATAGGTCTAGAAAGAATTGGTCCAAGAAACTTGATGATGTATTATGGGCCTATAGAACTGCATATAAAAATCCTATGGGTATGTCTCCGTTTAAAATGGTTTATGGAAAAGCATGTCACTTACCTCTCGAACTATAACACAAGGCATATTGGGCTATTAAAAAGCTCAATTATGATTTTAAACTTGCCGGTGAGAAGATGTTATTTGATATTAGCTCACTCGATGAATGGAGAACCCATGCCTACGAAAATGCCAAGTTGTTTAAAGAAAAAGTTAAAAGATGGCATGATAAAAGGATACAAAAACGTGAGTTTAATGTAGGTGATTATGTATTGCTATACAACTCTCGTTTAAGATTTTTTGCAGGAAAATTTCTCTCTAAATGGGAAGGTCCTTACGTTATTGAGGAGGTCTATCGTTCCGGTGCCATAAAAATCAACAACTTCAAAGGCACAAATCCGAAGGTGGTGAACGGTCAAAGAATAAAACATTATATCTCAGGTAATCCCATAAATGTTGAAACCAATGTTATTGAAACCATAACCCCGGAGGAATACATAAGGGACACTTTCCGGAATGTTTCAAACTCCGAAAAGGAATAGGTATGTGGTACGGTAAGTAAACCGACTCCAAAATAGTTTTTAAGGCAATATTTCTATGTTTTGGAATATTTAGAAAAATAAGAAGCAATCCGGGAAGGACACGAGGCCTCCACGAGGGTGGAGGGCGCGCCCCCTACCTCGTGGGCACCTCGTGCGCTCTCCGAACTTCGTTTTCCTACATAATACGTATTTTGGTCGGTAAAAATCCATTATATAATCTCCCGAAGGTTTTGACTCCTGTATCACGCAAATATCCTCTGTTCTTGTTTCGAGCTGTTTCCTATCAGGGTCGTCAAGGCCGGGCATCATGTCGTCCCCTCCTCCAACAATGGTGACAACAATGCTTGGCTAATGAAGATAGAGCTGAAGAGGGAAGAACCCATGGAGATCAATAAGGATGAAGGGATCAAGAAGGCCACGGAGGATCACGCTCCGGCAGCAGAAGACATCCTTCAACTTGATCACAATCTTCTTACCCCAACTGAGATCGAAGCTTTCAAGATGATTGAGTTAGCTCGTATACAGAACAAGTATGTCACCCGTGAAATTTTTTTGTTGAAGGAGCATATTGTTGCACTCAAGGGCATTATCTGCAAGATGGAGGACCTCTTACGCTCGATGTGTGACTATCCATCATCATCTCCATCTTCTCCACCAACAAAGAAGAACTGAGCATCGGGTATGGGCACTCCCCGTGGAAACTGCCAAGCTTGGGGGAGTGCCCCGGCATCGTATCACCATCACTTTTATCTTTACCGTTTTTCTTAGTTCAATCCTTTTGGTAATATCTTGATCTAATAGAATAAAGTTTATGGCATGATCTAGTTTTGAGTTTTGCTTTATGATCCCTCTATGTAATCGAGTCCGTGAGCTATATATAATAAAGATTAGTGTTGAGTCAAGGGCTTGATTATTTTGCCACGATCCTAATTGAATAAAAGAAAAGAGAAATCAATAAAAAAGGGAAACAAAGAGACCATATGGATCTTATGGAGAGTAATGAGCTCACATAGAAAAAGTATGATGAATAAAAGTTGTTGAGAGTTGACAAACATAGTTTTGGTCATCGTTGCAATTAATAGGAAGTAATAAAGAAAGAGAGGTCTTCACATATAAATATACTATCTTGGACATCTTTTATGATTGTGAGCACTCATTAAAATATGACATGCTAAAGAGTTGAAGTTGGACAAGGAAGACAACGTAATGGGTTATGTTTTCTTACATCTAAGATAAATTATATTGCCATGGATCATCCAACATGGTTGAGCTTGCCTTTCTCCCTCATGCTAGCCAAACTCATCGCACCAAGTAGAGATACTACTTGTGCCTCCAAATACCCTTAAACCAGTTTTGCCATGAGAGTCCACCATACCTACCTATGGATTGAGTAAGATCCTCCAAGTAAGTTGTCATTGGTGCAAGCAATAAAAATTGCTCTCTAAATATGTATGACTTATTAGTGTGGGAGAAAATAAACTTTATACGATCGTGTGATATGGAAGAAATAAAAGCGCCAGACTGCATAATAAAGGTCCATATCACAAGTGGCAATATAAAGTGACGTTCTTTCGCATTAAGATTTTGTGCATCCAACCATAAAAGCGCATGACAACCTCTGCTTCCCTCTGTGAAGGGCCTATCTTTTACTTTTATCTCCTACCTTGCATAAGAGTCATGGTGATCTTCACCTTCCTTTTTACATTTTATCCTTTGGCTAGCACAGTATGTTGGAAAGATCCTGGTATATATGGCTAATTGGATGTGAGTTTTCATGAACTATTATTGTTGACATTACCCTTGAGGTAAAACGTCGGGAGGCAAAACTATAAGCCCCTATCTTTCTCTGTGTCAGATTAAAACTCCTTACCCATAAGTATTGCGTGAGTGCCAGCAATTGTGAAAGACTATATGATAGTTGAGTATGTGGACTTGCTGAAAAGCTCTTATATATTGACTCTTTCCTATGTTATGATAAATTGCAATTTCTCCAATGACTGAGATTATAGTTTGTTAGTTTTTAATGAAGTTTACGATTCATGCTTGAAATTGCGATTGAATTATTACTCTAGCATAAGAAATCATATGACAAGAATTATGTAAGTTGTTGTTCTAAGAATGGTCATGATGCCTTCATGTCCGTATTTTACTTTTATCAACACCTCTATCTCTAAACATGTGGACATATTTTTCGATTTCGGCTTTCGCTTGAGGACAAGCGAGGTCTAAGCTTGGGGGAGTTGATACGTCCATTTTACATCATGCTTTTATATCGATATTTATTGCATTATGGGCTTTTATTACACATTATGTCACAATACTTATGCCTATTCTCTCTTATTTTACAAGGTTTACATAAAGATGGAGAATGCCGGCAGCTGGGATTCTGGGCTGGAAAAGGAGCAAATATTAGAGACCTATTCTGCACAGCTCTGAAAGTCCTAAAATTTCACGGAAGACATTTTCAGAATATATAAAAAATACTGAGCACAAGTTCACCAGGAGGGCCCTCCGATGGCCATCTTCTGCTATATGGAGTCTTTTGACGAGGAAAAAAATCATAAGCCATCTTCTCGGATGAAACTCCGCCGCCACGAGGCGGAACCTTGGCGGATCCAATCTAGGGCTCAGGTAGAGCTGTTCTGCCGGGGAAACTTCCCTCCAGGAGGGGGAAATCATCGCCATCATCATCACCAACGCTCCTCTCATCGGGAGAGGGCAATCTCCATCAACATCTTCACCGGCACCATCTCCTCTCAAAACCCTAGTTCATGTCTTGTATCCAATTCTTGTCTCCAAGTTCGGGATTGGTACTAGTAGGTTGCTAGTAGTGTTAATTACTCCTTGTAGTTGATGCTAGTTGGTTTATTTGGTGGAAGATCATATGTTCAGATCCTATATGCATATTAATACCCCTCTGATTATGAACATGATTATGCTTTGTGAGTAGTTACGTTTGTTCCTGAGGACACGGGAGAAGTCTTGCTATTAGTAGTCATGTGAATTTGGTATTCATTCGATATTTTGATGAGATGTATGTTGTCTCTCTTCTAGTTGTGTTATGTGAACGTCGGCTACATAACACTTCATCATTATTTGGGCCTAGAGGAAGGCATTGGGAAGTAATAAGTAGATGATGGGTTGCTAGAGTGACAGAAGCTTAAACCCTAGTTTATGCATTGCTTCGTAAGGAGTTGATTTGGATCCATATGTTTCATGCTATGGTTAGGTTTACCTTAATACTTTTGTTGTAGTTGCAGATGCTTGCAATAGAGGTTAATCATAAGTGGGATGCTTGTCCAAGTAAGGACAGTACCCAAGCACTGGTCCACCCACATACCAAATTATCAAAGTACCGAATGCGAATCATATGAACGTGATGAAAACTATCTTGACGATATTCCCATGTGTCCTCGGGAGCGCTTTTCTCTATATAAGAGTTTGTCTAGGATTTCCTTTGGTACAAAAAGGATTGGGCCACCTTGCTGCACTTTATTTACTTTTGTTACTTGTTGCTCGTTACAAATTATCCTATCACAAAACTATATGTTACCACTTATTTTAGTACTTGCAGAGAATACCTTGCTGGAAACCGCTTATCATTTCCTTCTGCTCCTCGTTGGGTTCAACACTCTTACTTATCGAAAGGAGTACGATAGATCTCCTATACTTGTGGGTCATCAGGTAGGAGGCAGCGGCGCGCGGCGGTGCCGGGCTGGGCGTGGCAGGAGGAGGCGGCGCGGGGAGGCGGCGGCAAGATGGAGGTGCAGATGGGATCGGGAGGCAAGTTCGTGACTCGTGAGGGTGTCTTTTTTTGTTTTCTCTCGTGTGTACCGGTTCAATTGACTTATCACGAGGACTGCGGGTTGAATACCCAAAACAATAGGGACCTTTTCATAAAAACACCGTGACGGTGAACCCGACAGACTCAACACGTGCTTTATTATTAGGGAAAAGATAGACACAAACGCTCATACATACGTATGTACACTTATCCCTATGAATGCACACACATTCTATCCCTATGAGCACCTTTGAGAGACGGAGCCGGCATATCATCTTGAGATATACGAAGTCACCATAGGCGCCTCATCGTCGACGGGAACGTCTCCTTACACTGAAAACGTATCGCCGGAAATTCTGAAATAGATCTAGAAATAATGCAAGCATCAGGATTTGAAACCTGGTGAGCTAAGAAAATTACTGTCCCTCTAATCATCCACGGGTTGGTTTGCCTCTTCGATTTGGTTTGTCTTCCTTTGAATTTTGAGTTGATAAGTGTTACCCCAGTGGCACGAAGCACTCATGCTTTTACAACTTGATATCCGAAAAGAAAAATAGAAAACTAAAAAAATAAAACTTGCCATCCAAAATTAAATTTGTCATGCTTGAGGCCATCTTCAACGACAATCATAAAAAAAACTCTCGTATCCGTTCGCAGACATGGGGTACCAGTTCGCGTACATGGATGCGAGAGACAGCCACGAAACGCTAGCCGCATACATTTCAAACTATGTTTCAACAAATTGGATGAAATTCATGCAAACACGGACGGATTTCGTACAAACATGAATTTCATACAAACACGATGGATTTAACTACATTTAGAACAAAAGGAAAAGACCCGCCCCTAAACCTATCCTATGGCAGCGGCGCCCGGCGTCCAAGTCGTGTTGTCCTCCTTCCGCCGTTTCCATGAGCACCGGTGATAAGACCGGTGAAGTGAAGGTGTGGTCTCCGGTGAGGAAGAGTAGAACACGAAAGATGAACCAGCCCACATGGGATACCATGCCCCGCCTCCTCCCGTGGGCTACTCATCCTCGGAGGAGTCCACGCCTTGTCTGTCGCTGGTGGATGTGACGTCCACGAGGGAAATGGTGGCGCCTTGGCTGTCGTCGTCCCACCCGGTCGGCTGATGATTCGTCGGCGGTGCATAGGAGGCACAACTGGCTATGTTCTCCTCCACGATCGCCTGCAGCTGCGCCTCCGCGGCTGCCGCTTCTTGCCGAGCAGCGGCTTGAGCATGGACGACATCGTAGATGTCATGCTGCTCCGCGACAAAATTTGGGTTCGCCGCCGCCATGGCCACCACGGCCTCCTCGCTCGTGCGCTCGCCGTAGATCTGGCCCTCCTCCAGCCGATGCTGCTCTAGGAGGAACATGTTGTACCGATGTTCCTCCTGTGCCTGTTGGAATGCCAACAAAGGCGCCGATGCAGGCTACACCTCTGTCATGGCGGTGTTGAATTGCGCCTGCGCCTACTCCATGCTGAAGTCGTGTGCACAACAGGCACGGGAGCTGGGGCAGAATTGTCGGAGCCCGTCTCCATCAGGTGTTGCCCTCATCATCGGGCGAGTTGGGCAGCAAGCCGGCCTCGACCCGCCTGGCACAGCGGCTATGTCGGCCACCACGTGCTTCATCTCTGGCGATAGACTGTCCCACAGTGCTTTCCCACTGGCGGTCATGGCAGATACAGTGCAAGGGAGGAGGATGTGGAGGGGTTGGTGTTGTGGTGTGGTGTTAGCCACATGTGGCCGCCTTTATATAGCGGATTCCGGTGAGGCCAGGCGTCCAGGTGCGTCAATGCGCGGTGCCAGAGTGGGTTTCTCGGCCAGCCAGCCTGCTTAATGGTGGCAGACAGACGAACAACAGTATTGAACGGGCGTGGTAGATATCCATCCCGTCTCGTCCAGTCACGCGTCTCCGGCATTGAACAGGCGCAGACATCAAAGACGCATCGCGGGCAGTGCCCTTGGCCGGCGTGCCGCTTCAATTTGCGGAGGTAGTGAGAGGTCGCATCCGCCCTGAGCCGTCTTCAATGTTGAACGACATGCTCTATAGCGGCATGAATGCGGGCAGCTGGCGCCAGGCGGGAGCGCACGCAAAGGGGGGAGTTTTTGGTGGGCCAGGGCAGTCATAAAACGGGCTTGGACTCGGTCTGGACTCCCGCTAACCTCCCCACGTTTTTCTCCGATTTGTGGGAGAAATCGCGTCTGGACCGCTCTGTGGACCGATACAGGTCGGCGTTGGATGGCTTTCGTTGTTCGGTCTTAGGCAGGCTGGGTGGCCACTGCTAACCCCAACCATCGAGCCACGGCGCATCGTCATTTTCAGTTTACTAAAAGATGAATAACTATCACTCCTAAGGGCATCTCTAAAAGGAGACCCTCAAAGCTTCCATGTATGCGGTGTCCGGATTATTTGTATCAACTTTTGTCATTCTATAGAGACCCATCGGTCCGCTGTAGTCCAGGCGTCTGTTTTTCAGAAAATCCGAGACAAACTTTGGGAGCTATATCGGAGTCCGGACATCCACTTGACCAAACAAAAGTAATCACGTGGTCCTTCTCTTTTTACATGCATGGTTCCCCTCCCCTCTCTGTCCTCCCAATTGAATAGCACACCACAATATCCACCACATGCATGGTCCCCCTCTACTCTGTGTGTGTGTGTGTGTGTAACATCCCAATTTTCAATTTGGATGATATTTAGATCATTCATATGCATTCATCATTTGTGCATTTTGGAATTTGTTTTATTTGAACTTTTGATCCTAGAAACTTTAAGCAACTCAAGGACCAATTGAGAGAGTTGGAGGTTTTCTCAAAAATCCATTTTTGAATTTTCAAAATTTGCAATTTGGATCAAAGTGATATTCAAAATATTTTTCCAATAATTTCAAACAAAATAAAATAATGAGAGAAGATAATATGACTTCTTAAAAAACAGCAAAGAAATATTGGAAATTTAATTTTGAATAAAAATATATTTAATTTCGTATTTGCAAGTTTATTTATCTATTATTAGTACTAAAATGTTTGTTTTTATTTTAGGCATTTAGGTCGAGAAAAACGTTCACATTAGTCCAAATATTAGGAGGGAATTATGTGAATTTTTGTAGAATTTTTTTTCAAAAAAATTATTATGTTTTTCGTATTTTTCGTCTCTTTGGAAAAATTATTTTTCTTTTAAAATAAAACTTTAGGTCGGGCCTACCGAACTGGGCTGCGCCCAGCCCAGCCGGCCGAGTCGCCGCCCCGACCGACTCCCTGTCAGAGTCCAGCCGGCGCACGATGCCACCACCGCCGTGGCCGACTTGGCCTTCGCCTCGCCGCCTTTGCCCCTCCGCCAAGACACTTCCGCCCCTCCCTTTTATAAGGCCGGCCCCGGACCCCCTCTCCTCCTCCCAAGCCGCACCACCGCCGCCTCGCATCTCGCCGTCGCCGCCCCGCGCTGCACGCCACCTCTGCCCACGCCTTGCCCCGCCACCGTGTGGAGCCTCCGACGCCGGAGCCGCCGCCCAAACCGGTAAACCGCCCGGTCCGGTTTATTTTTTTAGGTTTTCGGTTTTTCTCTTAAAAAACCCAGACCGATTAGTTATTTAGCGAAAGTTCGTTCGTTAAGCTTCTCTAGTGAACGATTTCGTTCATTAGTCTCCCGTAGCGGACGTTCGCCCGATAGGTTTTTCTTTTTCTATTTTATTTTCCGCCAGGGACCTATCCGTGAATATTTTCTTCGCAAATTAGCCCCTGGTTTTCAAACGATCACAACTTTTTACTCGCTTATCCAAATCCAACGAAACCAATGCCAATTTCTTCGTTATGATCTCCTCTATCTAGATAACCAACTTAGACATATTTTTGAAAGTATAAAATTTGGTTTCAAACTGATTTGAATTTGAACTTCTTTTGTTCATAACTTGAGTTTCGTAACTCCGATTTAGTTGATTCTTTTTGCAAATTGAAGCTTTTGATCTAAACTTTATGTTAAGAACTAATCCAAATAATTTTAATACTATTAAAAATTGTTTTCTATTCGCAAGAGTTATTTTGCCTATTTTCGAAGTTTTTCGAGATCTTTTCTTCGCAATTTATGCTTGAGTGCTTATGTATGCTATTGTTTGTCTATGATGGATTTTCCGAAGTGCGAAGCTTGTTAATACGAATCTCTAGGAATTACCGATTGCTAGCAAGGAAAGATACACTTTGATCATACCCTTCGATGATCAATATGCACGTCCACGGTTCCGCTATCGGTCATTGAATGAAGGAGTTTCGTTCATGTCTATGTTTTACTGAACCTATGGGGTCAAAAGCTTAAGGTAATCACGATCTATTGAGTGTTAGTAGGACAAGAATATCGAGGATTTATTTGTGGAATTGTTTCATTAATATACAAAATAGCTTCGAGAGGAACTGGAAGCGTTTCGGGGTCACATGAAGGGTTTCAGAGATTATCAGGCAATGTTGGGTATTACCGATAAATAATATATTAGTGGAAAATGTTTCCAGGGATGTTAAATTAATAATAAAAAGCTATAGTAATTGTTAGGAGGATTTTATATTTAATTATTTTTAATATCAACGGGCCTTAAAAGGCCAAGAGGTGGAAGGGAGGCGCCCCCTTCTCCCCGTGGAGAGGGGAGAAGGAGGCTGAATTGGAAGGGAAGACCCCTCCCCTTGGTCGACCAAGGGAGGGAGACTTTCCCTCCCTCTTGTGGCGCCCCTAATCCTCCTCCTCCTGCAACTTATATATACTAGAGGATTTCGCACCTTTCATATACAAGTTTTGGAGACTCCTCTAGTTCAACAAGTTCTAGTTCTAGTTCTAGTTGATCCTAGTTGATCTAATTAGAGCTATGATACGTCTCCAACGTATCTATAAATTTTTTATTGTTCCATGCTATTATATTATCTGTTTTGGATGTTAATGGGCTTTATTTTACACTTTTATATTATTTTTGGTAATAACCTATTAACCCAAGGCCCAGTGCAAATTGTTGTTTTTTTGCCTATTTCAGTGTTTCGCAGAAAAGGAATATCAAACGAAATCCAAACGGAATGAAACCTTCGGGAACATGATTTTTGGAACAAACATGATCCACAGGACTTGGAGTGGACGTTAAGAAATGAACGAGGAGTCCACGAGGCAGGGGGCGCGCCTACCCCCTGGGCGCGCCCTCCCCCCTCGTGGCTCAACCGACCTACCTCTTCCTCCTATATATACTCATATACCCTGAAAACATCCAGGAGCACCACGAAACCCTATTTCCACCGCCGCAACCTCCTGTACCCAAGAGATCCCATCTTGGGGCCTTTTTCGGAGCTCCGCCGAAGGGGGCATCGATCACAAAGGGCCTCTACATCAACTCCATGGCCCCTTCGATGATGTGTGAGTAGTTTACTTCAGACCTTCGGGTCCATAGTTATTAGCTAGATGGCTTCTTCTCTCTCTTTGTATCTCAATACAAAGTTCTCCTCGATCTTCTTGGAGATCTATTCGATGTAACTCTTTTTGCGGTGTGTTTGTCGAGATCCGATGAATTGTGGGTTTATGGTCAAGTCTATCTATGAACAATATTTGATTCTTCTCTGAAATCTTTTATGTATGTTTGGTTATCGTTGCAAGTCTCTTCAAATTATCAGTTTGGTTTGGCCTACTAGATTGATCTTTCTTGCAATGGGAGAAGTGCTTAGCTTTGGGTTCAATCTTGCGGTGCTCGATCCCAGTGACAGAAAGGGAAACGACACGTATTGTATTGTTGCCATCGAGGATAAAAAGATGGGGTTTATATCATATTGCCTGAGTTTACCCCTCTACATCATGTCATCTTACCTGATGTGTTACTCTATTCTTATGAACTTAATACTCTAGATGCATGCTGGATAGTGGTCGATGTGTGGAGTAATAGTAGTGGATGCAGGCAGGAGTCGGTCTACTTGTCACGGACATGATGCCTATATACATGATCATGCCTAGATATTCTCACAATTATTCGCTTTTCTATCAATTGCTCGATTGTAATTTGTTCACCTACCGTAATACTTATGCTATCTTGAGAGAAGCCACAAGTGAAACCTATGGCCCCCAGGTCTATTCTCCATCATATTAATCTTCCGTCAACAAGCTATTTCTATTACTTTTTAGTTTGCAATCTTTACTTTTAATCTTTATCATAAAAATACCAAAAAAATTATTTTATCATCTCTATCAGATCTCACTCTTGTAAGTGACCGTGAAGGGATTGACAACCCCTTTATTGCGCTAGTTGCGAGGTTCTTATTTGTTTGTGTAGGTATGAGGGACTTGTGTGTGGCCTCCTACTGGATTGATACCTTGGTTCTCAAAAACTAAGGGAAATACTTACGCTACTTTGCTGCATCACCCTTTCCTCTTCAAGGGAAAACCAACGCAGTGCTCAAGAGGTAGCAAGCTATACCTAGTTCCTCTAATCCTCATAATTAGAATCCCAGTATGGTTCTAATCTCCTCCCTCTAATTCTCTGCAATGATTAGCTCTGGACGGTGATGTGCGCTGCTGGATCATGAATATCATAGGCTTGCAACCAAGTAGAGAGGTCATGCTTTCGGTCTTCTGTTCGAGGGTGGTTCACGGGATTGTCATCAATGATTCAAGGTAATCTAAGTACGATCTACACCGACTCGTCTACTTCCTGCATTCCAGAGTCGGTAACAATCATGATCCAAACCGCTTATTCATCTTCATATTGTTAGTGGGTGTTCGTAGGGCGATTTTTTTGTTTTTCTACTATGTTTCCCAACACAGACGTACTTCGTTGATCCACAAGGACGAAGATGAGAGGATTTGTTGAACCAGTCCTAAATACTGATGGACGAAGACGAGGAGCAGTTCGGAAGAACCGAGGAGTATCCCCGACTTGAAAACATGTTCAGGGGCTACTAACGGAGTCTTGGAATAGGGGGTACTTACCATGTCCACTCGCGGCCATGCGGGCCGGGCCAAGGACCCCCTTTGTCAGTTGCGTTCTAGGCCACTTTGGGTAGCTCATGACACATACAAGTAAGATTCCACAAAACTTGACACACAAGATAAGGACTCTTATAAATCTTAGGCCTCCGATACATTATATAAACCGAGGCTAGGCTAGTCGATAGATGATATTCGAGACATCCCAGACTCATTCACATCCAGTCTCATGGTAGATCAACTGTACTCTGTACCACATCCACAGTCAATACAACAAAGCATGATGTAGGGTTTTACCTTTTCGAGAGGGCCTGAACCTGGTTAAACATCATGTCCCTTGTGTCTTTGTTACCATTTAGGCAATACTACTAGATCGGGACACCCTACTCAAGATTCG
Source organism: Triticum aestivum (assembly GCF_018294505.1). NCBI lineage: Eukaryota > Viridiplantae > Streptophyta > Magnoliopsida > Poales > Poaceae > Triticum > Triticum aestivum. The sequence continues at coordinate 662,875,454 of NC_057797.1, read as the reverse complement.
CTGGATCTAGCTCTGACACTTTCTCCTCACTCATGCGCATTCGCGATCAACTTCCTGGCCGGTGACCCATCATCAAATCACGCTCCAAGCCAAACATGCTTAACTTTGAGATTTATTTAGGATGGGCTTCTGAAAAAGAAGGAATTTCTTATTGATATGAGTCGTCTATCATTCCTATTAATCCAGGCTCTCATGGTGAGGGTCTTTTTAACATTGTCCTATGTCGTCTTAGGGAGCCAAGTATTCGTGTCGAAGAAGGTGGATCGACCATTGTAATGTTCGACCATTGTCAAATACAACTAATGAATGTATTAGTTGTCGTGGATGTGTCACGTCAGATGTCCTAGTGTGAGGACTTAGTCGTGGAGCCATTGCGATGAGGTTAGCTTAAGGGGGTTAATCAGGACAAAGGACACGAGGAGTTTATACTGGTTCTGCCCCTTACGATGAAGGTAAAAGCCTAATCCAGTTGTATGTGGTATTGCTAGGGTTTCGATGAGCAGGGGGCGAATACGCTTGGCCCGGCTCTCGATCTCTTGTCTCTTGTCCTAAGCCGCCGCTAGGTCGTCCCCTTATATACACGGGTTGACGTCCTTGGGCTACAGAGTCCTGGCCGGTTTATAAAACGTACCCGGCTCGGTGACCTTTCTTACATACCTTATAGTACAAGTTTTACATACATGGCGGTTTATATCTATGGGCCTGTGACGCCCGGATAAGTAAGCTACAGTAACCTCTGCTAATGACGCCATGTCACCTCCGTTACTGTCGCTAATCTCGGGTTAGTTCAAAACGATTTGAATTCAAATTTGAATTTTTGGCAAACAAACAAAGTTTTCAAACTTTAAAACAAAATGTTCGGACCATGTCAAATATTGCATAGATAATTATGGTGAAGTAAACACATTTTTAGAAAATGCATAAATATTTTAAATTGAGTAAAACAGAAAGGAAAATAAATAAAAAGAAACAAATGAAAGGAAAACAAAACAAAACAAAAACAACAGACCCCCCCCCCCCCCCCCGCTGGGCCAAGTGGCCCAGCTGGCCTCCGCCGCCCAAACGGGCCGGCCCAACCGGCCAAAGGCCCAATCGGCCAACCCCACTCCTCTTCTTATCCCCCCCCCGCAACCCTAGCCGCCACCCCACTCGTCCACTCCCCCCCCACTCGCTCCTCCCATGTTCCCCTCTCTCCCTCGTCTGGATCGAGGTAGGGGAGCCAGATCCCGCGTCGCCGGCGTCGCCCGTCACCCCCCCCCTCGCCGGACGCCTCCTCGCCTCACCCCGAGTCGCCCCGGCGCCCGTCCACGCGCCGCCCTCGATCTGGAGTTGGGACTCGGTCCCGACGCCACCACCGCTTGGAGTCCCCCCTCACTGGAATCACGTCGCCACGCCGCTCGTCCCCGCCGCCGTCGCCGGCGCTCCCCCACCGGACTGCCTCCTCTATGCCATCGTCGCCGTCTTCCTCCTCAACCCCCCACTGCCTAGACCCCACCATCCCACGGTGAGCTCCTGTGCCGAGCGCGCCACCCCTCTGTCCCGTGTCCGCCCCGCCCTCACTTTGGCCCTCGTGCCCCCTGGCCGTGCTCCGACCGGCTCCGGCCGCGCCCATGGCCGCGCCCCCCGCGCTCCCTCTCGTCCTCTCCCCGCACCCGCCGTCCGCCCGATGCTACCCTGTGGCCGCGGCCTTCGCGCTGCGACTGGACCGACGTCCCGCGCGTGCCCATCGTGGCCGCGCCTAGCACGCGCCCCTCCCCGTGCGTGCCCACCGTGGCCGCCTCCCCCCGCTGCTACCCCCGGACGCCTCCACCGCCCCGTCCGCTTTCGCCCCTGCCCCGCTTGCGGTTCCCGCAGTGGCTGCCGCCGCTCGCCGTCCCACCTCCACCCCTTGGTCACGGTCCGGCGAACACTCGCCGCGCCCTGGGTCTCCCTTCGGGCGCCCACGCCCGAGCGCCCGCACCGCTGCCCGTTTACCCGGGCCACTATGGCCTCTAAGCCAATGACAAAGGGGCCCCACGCCCCTAGAGAACGTGTCTGTTAAAAAAAGGAGTTAAAAAAATATAAAAAAATAAATCAATAATAAATAATAAAAATAATTAATTAATTAATTAACTAATTAATTAACTTAATTAATTCTGATTAACTTAGCTAATTAAGATTAATTAATCTAATGACTAATTAACCTAATTAACTACTGTTAATTAGCTAACAGAGTATGACAGTGGGGCCCACCCCCTATTAACACTAATTAGGTTAATTAAAATGTTTAATTAAAAATGTGTCACTGACCAGTGGGACCCACTGGTCAGGTTGACCAGTCAACCCTGTTGACTGCTGATGTCAGCATGACCTCATACTGATGTCATAAATCCATTTTCGAATTAAATAAATTAATTAATTAAATTCCAGAAATTAATAAAATCTTTAGAAAATCATATCTTTTAATCTGTAACTTGTATTAAATTATTTTCAACATGAAAGTTGCTCAGAACGACGAGACAAACCCGGATGTGCAGCCCGTTCGTCCGCCACGCATCCCTAACCTATCGAGCTCGCAACTTTCCCCCTTCGGCTCCTCTGCCCGAAAACGCGAAACACCGGGGATACCTTCCCGGATGTTTCCCCCCTTCACCGGTATCACCTCATACTGCGTTAGGGCACCCCTAGCACCGATACTTATCATATCATGCATCGCTATGCATCTGTTTGCTTAAATATTTATTGTTTCTTCCCCGTCTTCTCTCGCTAGACACCGAGACCGACGCCGCTGCTACCCAGTACGACTACGATGTTGACGACCCCTCTCTCTTGCCAGAGCAACCAGGCAAGCCCTCCCCTTGATCACCAGATATCGCCTATTCTTCTCTATACTGCTTGCATTAGAGTAGTGTAGCATGTTACTGCTTTCCGTTAATCCTATTCTGATGCATAGCCTGACATTGTTGCTACATCTGTTGATACCTTACCTGCAATCCTAAATACTTAGTATAGGATGCTAGTTTATCATCATTGGCCCTACATCCTTGTCAGTCTGCTTGCTATACTATTGGGCCGTGATCACTTGGGAGGTGATCACGGGTATATACTGTACATACATTCATACTATAGATGATGACTAAAGTCGGGTCAGCTCTATGAGTACCCGCAAGTGATTCGGATAAGGGGGCTGAAAGGACAGGTGGCTCCATCCCGGTAGAGGTGGGCCTGGGTTCCCGACGGCCCCCGACTGTTACTTTGTGGCGGAGCGATAGGGCAGGTTGAGACCACCTAGGAGACAGGTGGGCCTGGCCCTGTTCGGCGTTCGCGGATACTTAACACGCTTAACGAGATCTTGGTATTTGATCTGAGTCTGGCCATTTGGTCTATACGCACTAACCATCTACGTGGGAGTAGTTATGGGTATCCCGGCGTCGTGGTATCAGCCGAAGCACTTCAGACGTCAGCGACGGAGCGGCGCGCGCCGGACTGGACCGCGTAACATGACTTCCTTTGTAATGGAGGTTGCTAGGTCTGCTTCCGGCCACCCTCACAACGTGCAGGTGTGCTATGGGCGATGGGCCCAGACCCCTGTGCGCTTAGGTTTAGACCGGCGTGCTGGCCTCTCTGTTTTGCCTAGGTGGGGCTGTGACGTGTTGATCTTCCGAGGCCGGGCATGACCCAGAAAAGTGTGTCCGGCCAAATGGGATCGAGCGTGTTGGGTTATGTGGTGCACCCCTGCAGGGAAGTTAATCTATTCGAATAGTCGTGATCTTCAGTAACAGGACGACTTGGAGTTGTACCTTGACCTTATGACAACTAGAACCGGATACTTAATAAAACACATCCTTCCAAGTTCCACAGACAACCCGGTGATCGCTTTTCCACAGGGCGACGATGGGAGGATCGCCGGGTAGGATTATGCTATGCGATGCTACTTGGAGATGCTACTTGGAGATGCTACTTGGAGATGCTACTTGGAGGACTTCAATCTACTCTCTTCTACATGCTGCGAGACGGAGGCTGCCAGAAGCGTAGTCTTCGATAGGACTAGCTATCCCCCTCTTATTCTAGCATTCTGCAGTTCAGTCCACTGATATGGCCTCCTTACACATATACCTATGCATATGTAGTGTAGTTCCTTGCTTGCGAGTACTTTGGATGAGTACTCACGGTTGCTTTCTTCCCCCCCTTTCCCCCTTTCCTTTCTTTCTGGTTGTCGCAACCAGATGCTGGAGTCCAGGAGCCAGACGCCACCTTCGACGACGACTCCTACTATGCTGGAGGTGCCTACTACTACGTGCAGCCCACTGACGACGACCAGGAGTAGTTTAGGAGAATCCCAGGCAGGAGGCATGCGCCTCTTTCGATTTGTATTCCAGTTTGTGCTAGCCTTCTTAAGGCAAACTTGTTTAACTTATGTTTGTACTCAGATATTGTTGCTTCCGCTGACTCGTCTATGATCGAGCATTTGTATTCGAGCCCTCGAGGCCCCTGGCTTGTATTATGATGCTTGTATGACTTATTTATGTTTTAGAGTTGTGTTGTGATATCTTCCCGTGAGTCCCTGATCTTGATCGTACACGTTTGCGTGCATGATTAGTGTACGATTGAATCGGGGGCGTCACAGGGCCTTAAGCCGCCTTCGGGTCTGGGCCCTCTACTAAGCCTATCTATGAACCGCCAAATGATCCTGGGCTTCATTGTGATGAATCGTCATAGGGATGACCCGGTCTCTCCTGGGCGGGTCATACCTAATAGTTATATCCCCAACATTAGGCCCCAGGTTGATTTGAACTTGTTCATGTCAATCTTCAACACTTAGAAAAATCCTTCCACGTCTGTTCTGAAAACCTTATAACCCGCCATGACTTCATCTCCAAACATTTCAGAAATCCGCCACGACGTCATCTTTAACGGATCTTTATCTTAATGTCTTTCTGAAAATCGAGGCGTCCAATTAGCTGGATAACCATCATTTGGCCTCCTCGTCTTTCGCGCCTGCCTGTTTTCCTGTTTCCTTATAAATAGGATCATAGAGTCATCTTTCATTCTTCTCCTTCTCCTTTCTTCCTCCTCGCGACGCCCCGACCTGCACGAGCCTCGCCGCCGTCGACCTCCGTCTCCAACCTCAACTCCGGCCGCTGCATCATCTTGTATAGACCAGAAAACTGTGGCGCCCCTCCGCTGTTCTAGCAGCATCAGTAAGCCTTCTCTTCTTCGTCATATATCTTTCATTAGGTTTTTTTGTTCGTCGGTGCTCATTAGCGTTCGTCGTCGCCCTTCTTTCTCCTTGTTTTAGTTCCATGGATTAGGTCCAAAAAAACCATATGAATCTTGTGCGGTAGTAGTTTTAGCACTTGTTCTTGACACTGGAATATATCCCCACCGCGACAGATCTCCTCTAGGGCACCTCTGTTTTTCCACTGTCACCTCCGTAAATTTCAATTTTATTTTCTTTTTTTGAACAGCGGTAGATCCAAATGTGCAACCTCAATCTGCAGTACCTGTTTGTCCTAACACTTAGCAAATTACAGCCTTGGTAGATCTTGAATGCCCTTAGCTATGGCGGCTTATTCTGCCGATTTATTGTTGCTTCATATATCATTAGCCCTTGCTTAAGCCGCCATTCTAAACATGTGAAAGGATCGAGAAGAGGTGTCTAGAGGGGGGGTGATTAGACACTAAGTGCCAAAAGTTGCAGTTTTTAATATTCTTAAGTTTAAGTGGAGTTTAAGCACAAGTTTAACAAACACAATACATATCAAGCAAGCATGCAATGAGTATATGAGCAGCGGAAAGTAAAGCATGCAACTTGCAAGAATGTAAAGAGAAGGGTTTGGAGTATTCAAATGCAATTGGAGACACGGATGTTTTTGTCGTGGTTCCGATAGGTGGTGCTATCATACATCCATGTTGATGGAGACTTCAACCCACGGAGGGTAACGGTTGCGCAAGTCCACGGAGGGCTCCACCCATGAAGGGTCCACGAAGAAGCAACCTTGTCTATTCCATCACGGCCGTCGCCCACGAAGGACTTGCCTCACTAGCGGTAGATCTTCACGAAGTAGGCGATCTCCTTGCCCTTACAAACTCCTTGGTTCAACTCCACAATCTTGTCGGAGGCTCCAAAGTGACACCTAGCCAATCTAGGAGACACCACTCTCCAAGAAGTAACAAATGGTGTGTTGATGATGAACTCCTTGCTCTTGTGCTTCAAATGATAGTCTCCCCAACACTCAACTCTCTCTCACAGGATTTGGATTTGGTGGAAAGAAGATTTGAGTGGAAAGCAACTTGGGAAAGGCTAGAGATCAAGATTCATATGGTTGGAATGGAATATCTTGACCTCAACACAAGTGTAGGTGGTTCTCTCTCAGAAAATGTGTATTGGAAGTGTAGGTATGTTCTGATGGCTCTCTCCACGAATGAAGAGTGGGTGGAGGGGTATATATAGCCTCCACACAAAATCTAACCGTTACACACAATTTGCCAAACTCGGTGGGACCGAATGGTTAAACTCGGTCGGACCGATTCAGCAAACCTAGTGACCGTTAGGATTTTCGGTGGGACTGAGATGCAACTCGGTAGGACCGATATGGTTAGGGTTAGGGCATAACGTAATCTCGGTGTGACCGATTACACAAACTCGGTGGGACCGATTTTGGTAATAAGCTAACCAGAGAGTTGGTCAGGCAAACTCGGTGAGACCGATTACACAAACTCGGTGGGACCGATTTTGGTAATAAGCTAACCAGAGGGTTTGCATTGTAATCTCGGTAGTACCGATTGCTCAAACTCGGTGAGACCGATTTTGGTAATGGACATACACAGAGAGATTACAATCCCATCTCGGTGAGACCGAGATCCCTATCGGTGAAACCGATTTGCTAGGGTTTGTGGCAGTGGCTATGACATCTGAAACTCGGTGGCGCCGGATAGATAGAATCGGTGGGGCCGAGTTTGACTTTTGGTTTAGGTCATATGTGGATGTGGGAAGGTAGTTGAGGGTTTTGGAGCATATCACTAAGCACTTTGAGCAAGCAAGCCATTAAGCAACACCTCATCCCCTCTTGATAGTATTGGCTTTTCCTATAGACTCAATGTGATCTTGGATCACTAAAATAGAAAATGTAGAGTCTTGATCTTGAAGCTTGAGCCAATCCTTTGTCCTTAGCATCTTGAAGGGGTTCCACATCCTCTAGTCCATGCCACTCCATTGTTGAACTTATCTGAAACATACTAGGTAAAAGTGTTAGTCCAACAAGAGATATGTTGACATTAATTACCAAAACCACCCAGGGAGCACTTGTGCTTTCAATCTCCCCCTTTTTGGTAATTGATGACAACATACATCAAAGCTTTAGATAAAGATATAGAGAATAGCAAGTAAAGCTTTGGAAAGACATGTAACATGCATAGGCTCCCCCTACATGTATGCAATCATGTGAATATTGAATATAGGAGCATGTGAATGCGTAAACATGACAGAGTAAGCAATGTGTTACATGTATCTTGGCTATATGCATCAGAGCAAATGATGTGAATGTGAGAAATGTACCTTCATGCTCATGAGTCCTTCTTGCAAACAGTATGTACATCAGCAAGAACTTCTCATTCACATGACTGTGATGCATATACTTACCTTGTGGTCTTGAGTTGGCTTAGGATGGGATGAACCTGCGCAAACAAGGTTAAATAACACAGATACACCTACTGACCAGAGCAAGCAAGAGAAACCACAAGAGAACCAAGACTGGGATGACATGTAGAGTGAGTACTAAGTACCACATTGGATATAGACATGTCCCCAAAGGTAAAGATATGCAATAAAATCAGAGATTTCCTTCCCTTAGATGTCTTGCTCCCCCTGAATCTGCATGGGATATTGGGAGAAGATAGGGAACAGAAAATCAGAGCAACAAAAAAGGAAACAACAGAGCTTGAGCTAAAGCAAGCAACCAAACATGTCTTTCCCCTCTTAAAGACATGTGACATCTCTCCTCTTGAACACCAAGCATCTGGGGTCTTTGATGATATTACTTTCTCCTAGTTGAGAAACTCTCTCCCCCTGAGTATTCTCTCTTTCTCCCCCTATAGGAAGGATTAAGCTTTGATGTGATCTCTCTCTCCCCCTTTGACATCAATTTCCAAGAAGGGCTCTTCTGGACATGTGATACAAATGGGTTGGTCCTCGAGTCACAGAGCAAAGCAGCATGTCTAATATGATGCTGGTAGAGGACAAGAATCATTGAGTGGAGCTGGAGCAAACAGAAATCAGGAATAAGTGGCAAGTTGGTTTTCCTGTGGTGGAATCGGTGACTCCGAGTTGTGTGCTTCGGTTGCACCGAAAGATTTCGGTTGGGCCGAAGAGAACAAACCGGTGTGACCGAGTTCATTAGAGTGAAACCACTTGTCACCTCAGCTCACTAGACAAGTAAGATCTCACAAGGATATGCAAGGAATTTACTGAAAGATTTGCAATGAATTGGATGCAGAAAATGCAGAACAAAAAGGAAAGAAAAGAAACTAAAAGTTCTAGATGAAGTTTTTTTGAAAGGGGAAACAAATATGCAAGAGACAAAAGCACGGAGAGACACACGAGAACTTCATCTAGAGATGGTCGGCGACAAAGTCACCTATGTTAGAGTATATTGACTTAGGAGTCAAGTGAGAGCACTTGATCATAGGTCATACTCATCGTTTAAGCTCAAAATGGGGTTACCATTTTTCGTTTAAGCCTTTTGATGTATTCACATCTTGTCGAGTTGCTTTGACTCATGACTTGGAGTAAAGCTTCTCTAAGATGGAATAACATACCTTGGGTGGTGGTGTTGATCTTGCTCATGTAGTTGAACTTGTGTGGGTTGCTCAAGGTTGATGTAGTTCATCAAGGGTTGGGAGCACCACTTGGAGTTTGAGTTCATCTACCTACATGGGTTAGCTTTGCAAGGAAGAGCACTTGTGTATCCAAAATGACAATCATGAGACTCAACATAGAATTTGCCAAAGGATATGTTTGAATGGTTTCGTGCTTCCTTGTCTTCAACCACCATTGTGTAGAGACTTGGTGATGTAGAGATTGCTCAAGATGTGAGTGAGTTGCAATCTCATAGATTTAGATTCAACCAAGTACCTACACGGGTTAGATAACATGCAAGGTACAAATATATCCAAGACATATGAATAGCATCATAAGAGAAATATCGAGGATTAGTCATAGGCTCATGCCCCGCATGTATCAAATGGAGTTCCTACTCCAAGTTTGAAGCATCAATGATGTTCAATTCACCTCTCAACCTGCAAAACACTTTCTCATCAAGTGGTTTAGTGAATATATCCGCCAATTGCTTATCGGTGCGAACATGCTTAAGGTTAATGTCCCCTTTTGCAACATGATCTCGAATGAAATGATGACGAACTTCAATATGCTTAGTTCGAGAATGTTGCACGGGATTGTGAGCAATCTTAATAGCACTTTCATTGTCACATAGCAATGGAACATGTTTCACATATATCCCATAATCTTTAAGAGTTTGGGTCATCCAAAGTAATTGAGCACAACATGAACCAGCGGCAATGTATTCCGCTTCGGCGGTGGATAAGGATACCGAGTTTTGTTTCTTGGAAGACCAAGACACAAGAGATCTACCAAGGAATTGACAAGTACCCGAAGTGGATTTTCTATCAACCTTGTCTCCGGCATAGTCCGAATCGGAGTAGCCAACAAGATCAAAAGAGGACCTCTTAGGATACCAAATGCCAAAATTTGGTGTATGGATTAGGTATCTCACTATCCTTTTCACAGCCTTAAGATGACACTCTTTAGGAGCAGCTTGATATCGTGCACACATGCACACACTTAGCATAATATCGGGACGAGAGGCACATAGATATAACAATGAACCAATCATAGAGCGATAAACCTTTTGATCAACCGGTTCACCATCTTTGGTCAAATCAAGATGTCCACTAGTAGGCATGGGTGTAGTCATACCTTTGCATTCTTGCATATTGAACTTCTTGAATAAGTCCTTGGTGTACTTCGTTTGAGAGACAAAGGTACCTTCCTTAGTTTGCTTGATTTGCAAACCGAGAAAGAATTTGAGTTCACTCATCATAGACATCTCAAACTTCTCCGACATTAGCTTTCCAAACTTCTCACTAAAATGAGGGTTAGTTGAACCAAATATGATATCATCAACATAAATTTGGCACACAAATAGTTCTCCATTAACCCTTTTAGTAAAAAGAGTAGAATCAATTTTACCAATTTCAAAGCCTTTTTCAATAAGGAACTTGGTCAAGCATTTATACCATGCTCTAGGAGCTTGTTTAAGACCATAAAGGGCTTTGTGAAGTTTGTAAACATGATTAGGTTTCTTAGGATTGACGAAGCCGGGAGGTTGCTTAACATAAACTTCCTCCTCAATTTTGCCATTTAGAAAAGCACTTTTAATGTCCATTTGGTACAAGGTGATATCATGGTGATTAGCATAAGCAAGTAAGATGCGAATGGACTCAAGTCTAGCAACGGGAGCATATGTCTCACCATAGTCCATACCTTCAACTTGTGTGTAGCCTTGGGCGACGAGACGTGCTTTGTTGCGAACCACTTGTCCATCTTCATCTTGCTTGTTGCGAAACACCCATTTGGTACCAATGATGTTGTGGTTGTTGTCGGGCTTCTCGACCAATGTCCACACTTGATTTCTCTCAAAGTTGTGTAGCTCTTCATGCATAGCGTTTATCCAGTCCGGATCCTCCAATGCTTCTTCAACCTTCATAGGTTCAATGCTAGAGATGAATGAGTAATGTTCACAAAAGTTAGCTAAACGAGTTTTAGAGCGAGTGATTCTCCCGGTTTGGATATCATTGTAGATTTGCTCGACGGGATGATCCTTAGCAATTCTTGCTCGAACTCGTGAAAGCTTTTGCTTGGGTCGGGGTGGAACATCCTCTTCATCTTGTGCTTCTTCTTGGCCTTCTTCATTGTTGACGTTGTCGTTCTCTTGTCGTGGTGGAGAAGGAGGTTGTTGATGTTCATCTTGGTGCGCTTCCTCGTTTTCTTCATCTTGGCGTGTCCCACTTGTGGATGCTTCCGTATCAACTCTTGGTTCACCTTGTCGTGAGGTAGAAGCTTCCACTTGGACGGACGAGGTACTCTCCTTCACTTCCGTTGGACGAATCTTGCCAATGGACAAGTCTTGAATTGCTTCCGAAGGGTCTTTGTCTCCTACATCAATTGGCAATTGCTCTACTTGCGAGCCGTTAGATTCATCAAACTTCACATCTACCGTCTCTTCAACCTTTCGGGTGAAATTGTTGTAGACACGGTAAGTGTGAGAGTTTGAGCCATAACCAAGTAGGAAACCTTCATGAGATTTAGGAGCAAATTTAGAACGACGATGCTTATCAAGAATGTAGCACTTTGAGCCGAATACTCGAAAGTATCCAACTTGGGGTTTGTTACCGGTGAGGAGCTCGTATGCCGTCTTGCCGAGTAGCTTGTGAAGATACAAGCGATTTGTTGCATGACAAGCTGTCTCAACCGCTTCCGCCCAAAAGTGCTTTGGCGTTTTGTACTCATCAAGCATCGTTCTTGCCATCTCGATAAGAGTCCGGTTCTTCCTTTCAACAACTCCATTTTGTTGAGGTGTGTACGTAGCCGAGAACTCGTGTGAAATCCCTTCTTCGTCAAGAAAGGTGTCCACATTTGCGTTCTTGAACTCCGTTCCGTTGTCGCTCCGAACCTTCTTGATCTTCACGTCAAACTGATTTTGGGCCTTCCTAGCGAAGTTTTTGAAGATCTTTTGGACCTGCGATTTGTCATCAAGAAAGAACACCCACGTAAATCTTGAAAAATCATCAACTATGACTAGACCAAATGAGTTACCACCGAGACTCTTGTAGGCATTTGGACCAAAGAGATCCATGTGAAGTAGCTCGAGTGGTCTTCTTGTGGTCATGATGTTCTTCGCGCGGTGACTTCCTCCAACTTGTTTCCCTGCTTGACAAGCACTACAAAGTCTATCCTTGTCAAATATGACATCTTTTATTCCAAGGATATGATCACCTTTAATAAGCTTATCAAGATTTCGCATACCAACATGACCTAGTCTTCTATGCCACAACCAGCCTTTAGAAGATTTGGTAATTAAGCAAGTTCTAGGTTGAGCCTTTTTAGTGAAATCAACAATGTAAAGATCTCCTCTACGTATACCGGTAAAGACCATTTTATGATTGTCTCTACGAAACACTTGGCAATCTACTTCAGTGAATAAGACATTGAAACCGAAATCCGCAAGTCTAGAAACTGAAAGTAAATTGTATCCAAGGGATTCAACGAGCATGACATTTTGTATGGAGCTATCATGTGAGATGGCCACCTTACCAAGGCCAACCACCTTACCCTTTGAATTATCACCAAAAGTGACATATTTTCGAGGGCCGTCGTTTTCAGCAAGCTCACGGAACATATCTTTATCTCCGGTCATATGATCAGTACATCCACTATCAAGGACCCATTCCTTTCCTCCAGCCATGTAGCCGCGAAGATTTGCCATAAGACCAAAATGCCTCATTGCATCATCAAGATCATAGTCACTATCATCATCTTCATCATAGTATCCATGTTCAACATCATCTTGTGATTGATCAATTCCTAGAGAGGGTAATTCATTAGATAAATGATCATCACAATGGTTACCTTTATGAATTCTAATAGCTTCGGATATGATATCGCTAATGATTCCAACATTTCCTTTAGCACGCATGAGATTGGTAAGCTCAAATAGACAATCACCAAAGCTAGGATCACTAGAGTTCATCTTACTCAAGGCAATAGACTTATGGAGAATTTCGTCTAAATTTTTCAAGGAATAATCTGGAAATCGTTCCTCAAGAAATCTCCATATGGTGTAGGCACACTTGAGAGTAGGCAAACATCTAATCAAGTTTCTAGGCAAGCCTCTAATGATGAGCTCAACAGTTCTAAGATTGCGAATCATGTCAATATCTTCATCTAGGGTAGGGTGCAAAGGATCAACATGAGGTGCACAAGGGCTAGTAATGTACTTGTTCAAATGATATTCATTGAAAATCTCAAGCATTTCATTTTTCCACTCATGAAAATACTCTCCATCAAGAATAGGCACTCTATGTCTAAGACTCCCCAAAGTAGACACATCCATCTTCCTCCAATGGTGTTTAAACCAAGGCAATGGAGACCAAAGCTCTGATACCAATTGAAAGGATCGAGAAGAGGTGTCTAGAGGGGGGTGATTAGACACTAAGTGCCAAAAGTTGCAGTTTTTAATATTCTTAAGTTTAAGTGGAGTTTAAGCACAAGTTTAACAAACACAATACATATCAAGCAAGCATGCAATGAGTATATGAGCAGCGGAAAGTAAAGCATGCAACTTGCAAGAATGTAAAGAGAAGGGTTTGGAGTATTCAAACGCAATTGGAGACACGGATGTTTTTGTCGTGGTTCCGATAGGTGGTGCTATCGTACATCCACGTTGATGGAGACTTCAACCCACGGAGGGTAACGGTTGCGCGAGTCCACGGAGGGCTCCACCCACGAAGGGTCCACGAAGAAGCAACCTTGTCTATTCCATCACGGCCGTCGCCCACGAAGGACTTGCCTCACTAGCGGTAGATCTTCACGAAGTAGGCGATCTCCTTGCCCTTACAAACTCCTTGGTTCAACTCCACAATCTTGTCGGAGGCTCCCAAGTGACACCTAGCCAATCTAGGAGACACCACTCTCCAAGAAGTAACAAATGGTGTGTTGATGATGAACTCCTTGCTCTTGTGCTTCAAATGATAGTCTCCCCAACACTCAACTCTCTCTCACAGGATTTGGATTTGGTGGAAAGAAGATTTGAGTGGAAAGCAACTTGGGAAAGGCTAGAGATCAAGATTCATATGGTTGGAATGGAATATCTTGACCTCAACACAAGTGTAGGTGGTTCTCTCTCAGAAAATGTGTATTGGAAGTGTAGGTATGTTCTGATGGCTCTCTCCACGAATGAAGAGTGGGTGGAGGGGTATATATAGCCTCCACACAAAATCTAACCGTTACACACAATTTGCCAAACTCGGTGGGACCGAATGGTTAAACTCGGTCGGACCGATTCAGCAAACCTAGTGACCGTTAGGATTTTCGGTGGGACTGAGATGCAACTCGGTAGGACCGATATGGTTAGGGTTAGGGCATAACGTAATCTCGGTGTGACCGATTACACAAACTCGGTGGGACCGATTTTGGTAATAAGCTAACCAGAGAGTTGGTCAGGCAAACTCGGTGAGACCGATTACACAAACTCGGTGGGACCGATTTTGGTAATAAGCTAACCAGAGGGTTTGCATTGTAATCTCGGTAGTACCGATTGCTCAAACTCGGTGAGACCGATTTTGGTAATGGACATACACAGAGAGATTACAATCCCATCTCGGTGAGACCGAGATCCCTATCGGTGAAACCGATTTGCTAGGGTTTGTGGCAGTGGCTATGACATCTGAAACTCGGTGGCGCCGGATAGATAGAATCAGTGGGGCCAAGTTTGACTTTTGGTTTAGGTCATATGTGGATGTGGGAAGGTAGTTGAGGGTTTTGGAGCATATCACTAAGCACTTTGAGCAAGCAAGCCATTAAGCAACACCTCATCCCCTCTTGATAGTATTGGCTTTTCCTATAGACTCAATGTGATCTTGGATCACTAAAATAGAAAATGTAGAGTCTTGATCTTGAAGCTTGAGCCAATCCTTTGTCCTTAGCATCTTGAAGGGGTTCCACATCCTCTAGTCCATGCCACTCCACTGTTGAACTTATCTGAAACATACTAGGTAAAAGTGTTAGTCCAACAAGAGATATGTTGACATTAATTACCAAAACCACCCAGGGAGCACTTGTGCTTTCAACATGCACTATATTTGCTAACTTGCAATTTTAACAATCATCTTGAGCTGACAAATTCTTTCTTGTCTTTTAGGTTGTTCTTTCACCATGCCGCCCAAAACAATCACGACCTGCAACTGGGTTCCCTCCATAGTCACCGAGGACACCTTGAAGGATTTCGTTACTGTTGGATATCTGCCAGATAAGAGTGTGATGCATTACTGTGCTCCTGACCCGGCTAAAGAGAAGCCTCAGCCCAAGGATGGTGAAGTTATCGTATTTATTGATCATATGAACCGGGGTTTCTCGCCACCCGGCTCTAAATTCTTCAGAGATATCCTAAACTTCTTCAAACTCCATCCGCAAGACATTGGGCCCAATTCCATATCAAACATCTGTAACTTCCATGTATTTTGTGAGCTATACCTTCAAGAAGAGCCTAGCGTTGAGCTTTTCAGAGAGTATTTCTACTTGAACCGGCAGAACGAGTTCACCAATGGGCCTAGCTTGGAGCTTGGCAGGATTTCAATTCAACACAGACGAGATGCTATCTTCCCTCAAGTAGCTCTGCCAAGCCATCCTAAAGACTGGAACCAAACATGGTTCTACTGCAAAGATATATCTGTTGCCGGGTTACCGGCCTGAGCGGCTTGATTCAAATTACCAACTCCCTGATAAACTTACTGCCGCCGAACGCAAGAAGCTTATTTCTACCATCAGAAAAGTTCAAGCCTTGCTGGGAAACGGCTTAACTGGAGTCGACTTAATCCGCTATTGGGTCACATGGCGGATCATCCCCTTAAGCTGCTGATCCGGTTTGATGTGCAACTATACTGGAGGAACAAATGATCCTTTACGCCATAGCTCTCTACGACTGACTGAAGAGGCCATCATTGAGATGGCGACCACACTTGTAAATAGTAAATATGAAGACTGCAGCAAAGTGGGTTTGAATCCTTTCTGCAAGCTTAACCCAGCACCAGAGATAATTTTTTTTGACTTCTTTCTCCTTCAACACTTAAACATTGCATGAACTCCAATATGTTACCCTTCCACAGGCTAAATCTGACATCTGGAAGGCCAAATATGACCATGAGGCTGCTAAAAAGGCTAAGGCTGCTGCGAGAGCCGCCAAAAAAGACCAGCAAGCGGTCTAGAAAGAAGCCAAGTGCCTCTAAGTTGCTAAAGCTGGATGACGCCTCTGAGTCGGAGGTAGCCCTTGATTCTCTTGGCTTGTTTTTAACAACCTTATTAACACTGACTATTGCCAGGATGACACGGGGGCCAGCCAGGCAGTCGAAGAAGAGGTAACTATTATTTCCTCCGACTCAGAACCTTTACCAAGGCAGAAACTTCGGCGGGTAACCCGGAAAGTAAGGTTTTCACACCCCTTGGCTTATTTAGATCCTCATTTTCTTTTAAAACGATAGCAACATGAGAGTCGCCGCCAGACTCGGACCAGTGGAGATGAAGATTTAACCTCCAGTTTACCAAACACTCCTCGGAAACGGCAAAATGAGGTTCTTTTAACCTTAACTCTTGTTTGTACCAGCGAGTTACTTTCCTTAATTACTCAATTTTGACTTCATCCTTGCAGGAGATTTCCCGTTCCTCCTCTAGCGACTCATCACAAACTCAACTGTCGGCTTTCAAGACTGCCCCTGGGTAATGATGCGTATATAAAGGTACATAAGAAGGGTAGTTATATTTACCCGGGGGCGGTCTTGAAGGCCGACAGTTGAGTTTGCGATGAGTCGCCAGAGGAGGAACGGGAAATCTCCTGCAAGGATGAAGTCATGGAAAGACGGAGAGTGAGGTTTGATGTCTCCCACTATGCTTAATTGAGTAATAGTGAAGTGCTATCTGGTTATCTTAGTCAAGTGCACTCCAGTCGTGATTTAGAAATTGAGATGGTCAAACAGATGCACCAAAAGTATGAGGTACGTTCTCCGGCTTATATAAGTTTTATATCCTGCCAGCCCCCAAGTCTTTTGATTATGACATGATTGAATGATCTGTAGACTTAAAAAACTTATAAGCCTCTGTCTTAGACTCCCTCCAAGTACGATTTACAACTAAACCGGATGCTGATAGTGTTTCAATTTGCATGTTTAGTCCCCAAGGGCCGGTTTAATCAGTATGAATGAGCCGGTCCTACTAGTCATTATGTAGAAGACCAAAATTTAACTGCATATCCCTCATGAGTTGGCTAGAACTGTCACACCTGGCTCATCTTTAGTAAGAAAACAAGCAATATGCATTAGCCCCCAAGTGCCAAGTGTTATTGCTTGTAAAGCACTTGGGACTTTTTAGAAAGAGCCAATTCCTTTGAAAAATTTCGTTGATAAACATTAGCCCCCAAGTGCCAAGTGTTGTTGCTTGCAAAGCACTTGGGACTTGTATTTTGTAATCCGCCATGAAACTGAACGAACTTATGTTGTATGCATGCTATGACCACAGAACTAGAAACTCAATTGTCTGAGGCTAAGACCCGGCTGGCGGCTCAGGAGACTGAGACAAAAAAGGCTGAATCCAAATTCCAGTTGAGTGTGTCTGAAGCAGAAAAACTGAAGACCAACTTTACTACGGCGAAAGAGGCTTGGGCCAATGAGAAGACTGCCTTGACGCAGCGTGCTGAGAAAGCTGAGGCGGCTCTGGAAGAGGTTACCACTGAACTCACCGGTTTATAGGACCGTGTGTCTCAGATGGTTTCTGCAATCTTTGGTAAGTCACCTTGTTACTTACTCAAAGTAAGTATTTGTCATCATAATATAAGCCGCCACTTAACCAATTGACTAAACTTTACGGGTCCCAGGAGCAGCAATCTGAGCCGAGATACATTGGTAAAGCTCAAGGCGGTTTACATGCTTGTTGAACAATTGTACACTGGAGCTCAGCGAACTCTTGCCACTATCTCCCCAGCGAATCAAGGGTGGAATCTATTAAGTGATGTCTTGAAGAAGCTGTCCATCTTGCCCACTAGGTTCCAAGAAATCAAGTGATCTTGTGCTACAGCCGGAGCTGTGACAGCTTTAAGCCGTGCCAAAGCCTAGGTACCGGAATTAGACCCGGCGGACATAGCTAGTGGATATCCCAGTCTCAAGGAAGATGGAACTCCTTTCGACCAACAAGACTTTGCTGCTTGTGTCAAGGAGATTCACCCTCATGCAACAATCATTGCCGAAGAGACCAACCTCACCAAGTATCAGCCGGGTTATGGCGCAGATAATCAGAAGATGGCGACTCCTTCATATAAAGTGATGGATTTAATCCTGCCGATTCGTAAGCACACTTTCGCCCTGATATTGATCCGTCTGATCTGATTGATGATGAGGCTGAATTCGTTGCCGTACGTGGTTTTGACTGGTCCAAACCCAACTTCCAGACGGTGGAGGAGGATGAATCGGCAAGCGATGAGTCGCAACCTTCAAGTCAGCGAGGCCAAGATTCATGAACCGGGCCGGTTTAACATCTCCTGTGTGCGAGACTGAAAAAACAATTATCCTTTTGGGCACCAACCGCCTTGTAATAGGCTAGTTTTAAACTTCTTATTCTGCTATGCCATCATGCATATTGTGCTGTTTATGATACTTATTCATCTGCCATGCAAAGATATGGCATATATGTCTTACGATATTATCAATTTTGAATCTGTTCCTACATACAACAGGTGAAAAGTGTCTTGGCTGTTTACCGTTGGACGGGTTATAAGGCCCTAATATAATCTTATCATGATTTATAATCAAGACTAGACTAAATAATAATCATATATGATTAAAAATATGTCATACATGTGATATTTGATCACCCCTGTTGGTTTACCAAGTCAGTGCAGTAAAGGCGATAACCCAAGTCTTTGGACACTGGTAATTATCAGAGATTGACGGCTTATGAATAAAGCCGGGCCGGGTTAATAAACACCAGATATTATGTTTATTTCATACTGGTGACTTATAGTCGAAGACCAGGCCGGGTTAATGAACACCGGTTAATGTCATATATGACTCAGAAGGCATTATAAGCCTTATTGGTTTTCAACCATGTATTACTATGTCACAAGAAAAAAAATCTCAAAAGACGTCCAAATTAAACAACAGAAAATCCAAGGCTTTCATAGGCCGCCAAGCCAAAATATCTTCTTCAATGAAACTAGCATTAGCCACTAGAAGGTACGCGCTTTTCGTGAGCCAGCACTCACATTACCCAATCGACATTTTAACCCAGATAAGTTCAGTTCTTATTTAAAGATAGACTTATCAGGAGTACGCGGGGTCAGAGTAGCATCGTGCATCACAGGCCAATTTATCCAAGTTTCAAGGAAGGCGGCTTTATCAGCCTGAGCTTCTCCTTGCTTTCCGTAAACCATGCCCTCACATGACAAACCGGTGTTTTAACCTTAACGAGTTTAGGGTCTTGTTTAAAAGATTGACTGTTAAGAGTTCGGCGGGTTAATCAGGATTACCTGATGGAGAAGCATCTGGCATACATGCAGGATAACCCGGGGTTTTAGGTGAATACACCTGGCTTCCAAGCCTAGCTTTTATAGCCTATCACAAGGTTATGAACTCTTTGTTCTTTAGAACAAAAGAGCCCCCAAGCAATATTTTGAGCAGTGCTCAAGGGGTGCCTATGTTTGAGTTGTGCTTTTGCAACAGACTCTCTTTGGCCCCTTTAACCTGGGTAGTAAGCCCCCAATTTTTTTGCGTGACCTATAAGCCGGATCAAAGGGTAATTATAACTTTGCTGTATAAAGCAGAAGCCACCATGTGACCAAAAACTCATCATGTAAAGAGGAAAAAACGACAGAGGCCCTGCTTTAGCAGGGATGCCGGCTTTATTATATCGTGTTGGGGAACGTAGTAATTTCAAAAAAATTCCTATGCACACGCAAGATCATGGTGATGCATAGCAACGAGAGGGAAGAGTATCGTCCACGTACCCTCGTAGACTGTAAGCGGAAGCGTTATAACAACGCGGTTGATGTAGCCGTACGTCTTCATGGTCGACCGATCCTCAGCACCAAACGTACAGCACCTTCGTGTTCAGCACACGTTTGGCTCGGTGACATCCTGCGAACTCACGATCCAGTAGAGCTCGAGGGAGAGTTTCGTCAACACAACAACGTGGTGACGATGTTTGATGAAGCTAAGGACGTAGGGCTTTGCCTAAGCACTGCTACGATATGACCGAGGTGGATTATGGTGGAGGGGGCACCGCACACGGCCAAGAGATCAACAGATCAATTGTTGTGTCTTTGGGGTGCCCCTCTGCCCCCGTATATAAAGGGGGAAGGAGGAGAGGGCCGGCCAAGGGAGAGGCGCGCCCAAGGGGGGGCAATCCTACTCCAAGTAGGTTTGCCCCTCCCTTTCCTATTCCAAGAAGGAGAAGGGGGAAGGAGGAGGTGGCGAGAAGGAAGGAGAGGGGGGCCGCCGCCCCTTCCCCTTGTCCAATTCGGATTGGGGCAAGGGGCGCTGGCGCTCGCTGAACTTTCCCAGCGCTCCTCTTCCCTCGCATGTGCTTGCGCCTCCTGCTACTGTTCCTCGTGCCGCCTGCGTTGCTCTGCTGCCGCAGTGCCCCGCCCATGCAGCCCTGCTCCGGCACCAGCCCTCGTGGCCCCGTTCCGGCGGCCCTGCTGCGCCCACTGAGCCTTCCCTTTCGCTCGCGCTCACCCCAGTCCCCGCCCGTGCCTAACTGCATCGGCCCGCACCCGCCACTGCCTGGCCTTAACTGCTTCGCCCAGCTCACCCCCCTGCTCGCCACTCCTCCAGCCGGTCGGCCTCACCATGCCCTGGCCTTGGCCAGAGGCTGCGTGCGGGTTGAGTGGCCGCCGACCCAGCCTCAATTAGAGAGAGAGAGAGAGAGAAACAAACCTGACAAGGGGGCCCCACCCAGGTCAAAACCGTCATTGACTAGTGCCACATCAGCAGCGGGTCGAGAAAAACCAGCCGGGGGGTGTTTTGTCCGGTTTGGGTTTGTTTGGGGGGTAAAAGAAGAGGAAAAATAGATCAGGGGGTAAAGTGAACCACCCACTTTATTCACGATAGTAAAATGGACTTTTTTCTATTTTTTATATATTCCAAAAATAATCTCCTTTGATTTTCAGGTCATTCCGAGAACTTTTATTTCTGCACAAAAATAACACCATGGCAATTTTGCTGAAAACAACGTTAGTTTGGGTTAGTTCCATTCAAATCATGCAAGTTAGAGTCCAAAACAAGGGCAAAAGTGTTTGAAAAAGTAGATACGACGGAGACATATCAACCATCACCTCACTGACGTTGTCACTCACGGAGATTTCCCATATGGGTACCTAGCGGTGAAACATCCATCTTACAATAGCTTTTCAGATGTCTGTTAATTTTGCTAGCGGGCGCCTGAAGCGCACACCCGCTCCCACGAGCTGGGCCGACCCACACACACTAGGTTGAACTTCCACGAACATTGTCCAAATGGGGCTTGTGATATACCTTTGGAAAGCTGTGGACACGAATATCACGATCTAAGTTAAATTTTTGTCAAAATCAAAGTGGTTTAAGAGCAATCTTGAAAACCGTTTTTTCATCATACAAAAAATAATAGTATTTTTGAACCCATTTCTAAACCGCTTATTGGCATGAGGCAAATAATATGGCATTGGAAAGCTGCTGCAAATGCGCTCCTTCCACATGTAGAAAGTTTTTATCTAATTCACTATGGTTAAAGAATAATTTGGAAAATCATAGAATTTTGCAAACCGAACAGCCAGTTCGTATTTTCGATGTCATTTCTAAACGACTAATCCAATTTAAGGCAAATGATATGGCGTTGGAAAGCTTATGAAAATGCGCTTCTTTTTTATGCACAAAGTTTTTTCTAATTTTGAGCGGTTTAAGAATAATTTAGAAAAAGGTCCAAGTTCCACCAAGTTCATATTTTTTAGTTAAATTTTTAACCATACGTCAGAATGTAGCAAATCATATGGCGTTGAAAAGCTTGAAGAAATGTGATACTTTTGGGTATATAATGTTTCTCCAAATTCCTTACGGTTTTAAGTCAATTTTGAAAATGGTTAAAAACATTTTTTGGTTGTAATTTTTGCAAACTTTGTCGAAATGGGGCAAGTAATATACCATTGGATAGCTATCGAAAATGCAAAACTTTTTCATATATAAAGTTTTCCCTAATTCCCAATCGTTTTCAAGTAATTTGGAAAATGTCGAGATCATGATTTCTGCCTTCATCGCGAAAGGAAATGCACTGCATGAAGTAGTTGAACTTCTGGGGCATGTCTGTTTGAACTTAACTCTCTTTTGGATATACTGTTTTTTGCCTATAACTCCCAAACTACTTACCGGAATTGAGCAAGTGTTGTACCGATGGAAAACTATTGAAAACACGCAACTTTCCCGTGTTGATCAGTTTTTCATACCCGTGAGGGTTCAAATGAATTTTTTGAATATATAAAAACATGTTTTAAGCGGTATAAATGAAAATCTTAAACCGTTCATCAAAATATAGCACATAATATACCATTGGAAAGCTTATGAATATTAGCAAATTTTCATGTAGACATGTGTTACAAATTCGTTGACATTTGAGAGCAGTTTTTAAAATGGCAAAACAACATTATTTTTGCTTTTTTTTCAACATGTAAATGAACGACGGACGTCTCACACATGAATTTTGAACTATTCTAGGTGGAGCACGTGAACTTCTTGCAACAAACTTTTTAAGCATTTTGTTTTCTCTTCTTTTATTCTTATCTGAAACGCATTCCGTGTTGTAGTTGAACTTGCCGCTGTTTTCAACTTGAACTTCTGTCACGTAGTTTTGTTCCTAATTTCGCACCCGTTCGTCGGAGTTGCATGAATGATATACACTTTAAAAACATGTTCAAAAAAGACGCAATTTTTTTCTAATGCGATTAAACTATTATTTCAAACAACATACACCAATTTGTTTTAACTCTTTTTTGAATAAGAATATTATATACCCTTGGAAACTTGTTAACACGAGGAACTTTTTAAACTTTCCAGGGTGGGTAATTGAACTTCTAGCAACAAAAAATTTAGACTTCGCCTTTTTATTCCTATTTTCTCATATGAAACACACATCATGCAGTACACAAACTTTCGTGTGTTATCAATTCGAACTTCTCTCTATTTCCGCTTTAGTATAGAAAAAGCTGAGTTTTTATAGAGAACGAACCGCTCTTAAATTTTTTAGTTAAATTTATTTATCTGTTTTTAGAAATGTGGAAATTGGGGTTTTGTTTGAAACACCAAACTTCTTCGATATATCAAATTGAACTTATTGGTTATATTCTATAGTCTCTAGAAAAAAATCCAATTTTCCAAATAAATCAAACTGCTCCACTTTTCCAATTGAACTCATTGGTTTTATTCTCTAGTAATGAGAAAACCTGAGTTTTTTTATATACATTGAACTACTCCATCTTTTAAATTAAGTTCTTGGTATTAATCTTTAGTATTAGGGAAACTATGAGTTTTTTAAAAACACCAAACAACTTCATTTTTAGTTAGGACTTCTTGGTATTATTCATTAGTAATGGGAGAAGTCCTAATTATGTAATAAATCTAGAACCACTCAATTATTTAAATTTGAACTTATCGGTCTTTTTTGAAAAGAGGGAAAATCAGTTTTTATATAATTTTTGAAATGTTCGGTTTTTAATTTGACCTTAATGCTATTGTAATAAACATTGAACTTCTCCGTTATTTAAATTTGAACCTCTAGGTTTTTTGTAGAAACGAGGAAAATTATCTAGGTAACACTTGTTTTCTTCTTGGTATATAAATATCAAACTACTGTATATTTTCATCTGGACTTCTTGATTTATTTATTATTAATGGTGAATTTCAAGTTTTCGTAGTCAAAATTGAACTTCTTAATTTCATTTTTAGTAAAGATAAAAATAAGTAAACATCAAAACAATTTTTAAAAATAATTTGTACTTCATGCTATTTTTTCTCCTATAAATAGTGAGCATTTGAGGTTTTTGTATAAGTCGAACTTTTTGCATTTTTTAGTTTTGAAATTCTTGATTTTATTCTTTAACAACGAGGAAAATTTGAGTTTTTTTATAAACATTGAACTGTTCCATTTTTTTAATTTGGACTTCTTGGATTTATTGTTAAGTAAGAGGATTTTTTTAGTTCTGTAATAAACATTGGAAACACTCTATTATTTTAAATTTGAACTTCTTGGTTTATTTTAGAAATGGGGAAAATCCTTTTTATACACTTTTTAAACTGCTCGGTTATTTTAATTTGACCTTCTTGGGTTTTTTTAGAAACATGAAAATATTGTTTTTGTTACAAAAAACCAAAACTCCTTTGTTATTTCAATTTGAACCTCTTGGTCTATTTTTGAGCTATTTATTTGTTTTTTCTTTTATGAATTTTGCTATAGTTTCTTTATTCAACTTATGATGGCTTTTTATTTGATTTATGAGTTTAAATGCGAGCATGCAGCAATCAGAAAATAAAAACATTAAACAATAAAATAGTGGCACTCATCTTGTAAAAGCTTGAATGCAAAAGATGCGCACATTGCACCAAATTATTGACTCACTTTTCAGCAAAGCCACATGCAGCAGCGACAGTGCAACCATACACAAATTCTTATAAATTAATAGTTTGTTATTTTCCCTTGCACTAGCACAACATCAATAAGCTACTTGTGGAAGCTAGCTTTTCATACAGCGGCAACAAAGGACAGTAAACACATGCGTACGACAAAAAGTCTATTCTCTCTCACGATTGAGATAAACAACATCAACAAAAAAGCATTAAGCAACACCCTGGTTCGTGATGCATGGGAAGGGGAAGCAGTGGAGCGGCTGAGCTCGACCGGCCACGCATGGGATGTCACGGGGGTGTCCACGACGGATTTAGGAGCTACAACATCAGTAGAAACTGAACTGCCGAGTGCAGAGGAGCCGACCTTCACTCCAGTGCTGAGGAGGTGACGAGAGTGACAAAGGAGGCCGGTAGCGTGCAACCGTGGCACCAGTCAGCGGATGTGCGTGGGGGTATGTTGGCCTGAGGCGGGGCAGCTTGTGGCGTCGAAGCAGCATCACTTAGATCACGAATCAGAAGTAGGCGGCGCTCCAGTGGGGTGGATGCAAAGCAGGGGCGCATGCGCGGCGGGATCGAACTGACGCGGCTGGCCAGGCCGAACTTCACAGACGCCTACCTCCGTGGAGCAGGGGACGGGAGGGAGTACACCGTCATGGATGCGCCGTGCTCGGGGGTATGGAGGAGGAACAAGAGGGAGGAGGCCGTCCACGTCAAGAACACCGAGGGAGAAACTTCTTTTGGGGAGGTCAAGCCAGCCGTAGCGAGAAGGTCACTAGTCCCCGGAGATCCACCGGAGTCGCGTCGTCACCGGTGTCGATCAGGGGATGGCGAGGTGGGGTGGTGGTGTCGCTCGGGAAATGGTGGGTTGGGGCGGTGGTGGCGCGCGTGGATAGCGGGGTGGGGCGGGGGTGGCGCCTAAGGATGGTGGGATGAGGCGGCGATGCACCGTGATCTGGGAAGAAGATGGTGAAGGAAATATGCCCTAGAGGCAATAATAAAGTTATTATTTATTTCCTCATATATCATGATAAATGTTTATTATTCATGCTAGAATTATATTAAACGGAAACATAATACATGTGTGAATATATAAGCAAACAAAGTGTCACTAGTATGCCTCTACTTGACTAGCTCGTTAATCAAAGATGGTTATGTTTCCTAACCATGAACAAAGAGTTGTTATTTAATTAACAAGGTCACATCATTAGTTGAATGATCTGATTGACATGACCCATTCCATTAGCTTAGCACCCGATCGTTTAGTATGTTGCTATTGCTTTGTTCATGACTTATACATGTTCCTATGACTATGAGATTATGCAACCCCCGTTTACCAGAGGAACACTTTGTGTGCTACCAAACGTCACAACGTAACTGGGTGATCATAAAGGTGCTCTATAGGTGTCTCCAAAGGTACTTGTTGGGTTGGCGTATTTCGAGATTAGGATTTGTCACTCCGAATGTCGGAGAGGTATCTCTGGGCCCTCTCGGTAATGCACATCACATAAGCCTTGCAAGCATTACAACTAATGTGTTAGTTGTGGGATGATGTATTACGGAACGAGTAAAGAGACTTGCCGATAACGAGATTGAACTATGTATTGGATACCGACGATCGAATCTCGGGCAAGTAACATACCGATGACAAAGGGAACAACGTATGTTGTGCTGCGGTCTGACCGATAAAGATCTTCGTAGAGTATGTAGGAGCCAATATGGGAATCCAGGTCCCGCTATTGGTTATTGACCGGAGACGTATCTCGGTCATGTCTACATTGTTCTCGAACCGTAGGGTCCGCACGCTTAACGTTACGATGACAGTTATTATGAGTTTATGCATTTTGATGTACCGAAGGTTGTTCGGAGTCCCGAATGTGATCATGGACATGACGAGGAGTCTCGAAATGGTCGAGACATAAATATCGATATATTGGACGACTATATTCGGACACCGGAATTGTTCCGGGTGATTTCGGATAAAACTAGAGTGCCGGAGGGGTTACCGGAACCCCCCGGGGAAGTAATGGGCCTTATTGGGCCTGAGGGGAGAGAGAGGGCAGCAGCCCAGGAGGTGGCGCCCCCCCCCCTCATGGGGAGTCCGAATAGGACTAGGAGGGGGGCGCGGCTCCCCTTTCCCTCTCCCTCTCCCTCTCTTTCCTTCCCCCTCCCTATTCCTAGTTGGACTAGGAAAGGGGAGTCCTACTCCCACTAGGAGGAGGACTCCCCCCTCTCCTTGGCGCACCCAAGGGCCGGCCGGCCTCCCCCTTGCTCCTTTATATACGAGGGCAGGGGGGCACTCTAGAACACACAAGTTGATCTTCGTGATCGTTCCTTAGCCGTGTGCGGTGCCCCCTTCCACCATATTCCACCTCGGTCATATTGTTGCGGTGTTTAGGCGAAGCCCTGCGACGGTAGAACATCAAGATCGTCACCACGCCGTCGTGCTGACGGAACTCCTCCCCGACGCTTTGCTGGATCGGAGCCCGGGGATCGTCATCGAGCTGAACGTGTGCCAAGAACTCGGAGGTGCCGGAGTAACGGTGCTTGGATCGGTCAGATCGGGAAGACGTACGACTACTTCCTCTATGTTGCGTCAACGCTTCCGCTTCGGTTTACGAGGGTACGTAGACAACACTCTCCCCTCTCGTTGCTATGCATCACCATGATCTTGCGTGTGCGTAGGACATTTTTTAAAATTACTACGTTCCCCAACAGTGGCATCCGAGCCTAGGTTTTATGGTTTGATGTTATATGCACGAGTAGAACACAAGTGAGTTGTGGGCGATATAAGTCATACTGCCTACCAGCATGTCATACTTTGGTTCGGTGGTATTGTTGGATGAAGCGGCCCGGACCGACATTACGCGTACGCTTACGCGAGACCGGTTCTCCCGACGTGCTTTGCACATAGGTGGCTTGCGGGTGACTGTTTCTCCAACTTTAGTTGAACCGAGTATGGCTACGCCCGGTCCTTGCGAAGGTTAAAATGGCATCAACTTGACAAACTATCGTTGTGGTTTTGATGCGTAGGTAAGATTGGTTCTTGCTTAAGCCAGTAGCAGCCACGTAAAACTTGCAACAAACAAAGTAGAGGACGTCTAACTTGTTTTTGCAGGGCATGTTGTGATGTGATATGGTCAAGACATGATGCTAAATTTTATTGTATGAGATGATCATGTTTTGTAACCGAGTTATCGGCAACTGGCAGGAGCCATATGGTTGTCGCTTTATTGTATGCAATGCAATCGCGTTGTAATGCTTTACTTTATCACTAAACGGTAGCGATAGTCGTGGAAGCATAAGATTGGCGAGACGACAACGATGCTACGAGGGAGATCAAGGTGTCGCGCCGGTGACGATGGTGATCATGACGGTGCTTCGAAGATGAAGATCACAAGCACAAGATGATGATGGCCATATCATATCACTTATATTGATTGCATGTGATGTTTATCTTTTATGCATCTTATCTTGCTTTGATTGACGATAGCATTATAAGATGATCTCTCACTAAAATTATCAAGATAAAAGTGTTCCCCCTGAGTATGCACCGTTGCGAAAGTTCTTCGTGCTGAGACACCATGTGCTGATCGGGTGTGATAGGCTCTACGTTCAAATACAACGGGTGCAAAACAGTTGCACACGCGGAATACTCAGGTTATACTTGACGAGCCAAGCATATGCAGATATGGCCTCGGAACACGGAGACCGAAAGGTCGAGCGTGAATCATATAGTAGATATGATCAACATAGTGATGTTCACCAATGAAACTACTCCATCTCACGTGATGATCGGACATGGTTTAGTTGATTTGGATCACGTGATCACTTAGAGGATTGGAGGGATGTCTATCTAAGTGGGAGTTCTTTAAGTAATTTGATTAATTGAACTTAAATCTATCATGAACTTAGTACCTGATAGTATCTTGCTTATGTATGTTTGATTGTAGATAGATGGCCCGTGCTGTTCTTCCATTGAATTTTAATGCGTTCCTTGAGAAAGCAAAGTTGAAAGATGATGGTAGCAATTACACGGACTGGGTCCGTAACTTGAGGATTATCCTCATTGCTGCACAGAAGAATTACGTCCTGGAAGCACCATTGGGTGCCAGGCCTGCTGCTGGAGCAACACCAGATGTTATGAACGTCTGGCAGAGCAAAGCTGATGACTACTCGATAGTTCAGTGTGCCATGCTTTACGGCTTAGAATCGGGACTTCAACGACGTTTTGAACGTCATGGAGCATATGCGATGTTCCAGGAGTTGAAGTTAATATTTCAAGCAAATGCCCGGATTGAGAGATATGAAGTCTCCAATAAGTTCTATAGCTGCAAGATGGAGGAGAACAGTTTTGTCAGTGAGCATATACTCAAAATGTCTGGGTATAATAATCACTTGATTCAGATGGGAGTTAATCTTCCAGATGATTGCGTCATTGACAGAATTCTCCAATCACTGCCACCAAGCTACAAGAGCTTTGTGATGAACTATAATATGCAAGGGATGAATAAAACTATTCCCGAGCTCTTCGCAATGCTGAAAGCTGCGGAGGTAGAAATCAAAAAGGAGCATCAAGTGTTGATGGTCAACAAGACCACTAGTTTCAAGAAAAAGGGCAAAGGGAAGAAGAAGGGGAACTTCAAGAAGAATGGCAAGCAAGTTGCTGCTCAAGAGAAGAAACCCAAGTCTGGACCTAAGCCTGAAACTGAGTGCTTCTACTGCAAGCAGACTGGTCACTGGAAACGGAACTGCCCCAAGTATTTGGCGGATAAGAAGGATGGCAAGGTGAACAAAGGTATATGTGATATACATGTTATTGATGTGTACCTTACTAATGCTCGCAGTAGCACCTGGGTATTTGATACTTGTTCTGTTGCTAATATTTGCAACTCGAAACAGGGACTACGGATTAAGTGAAGATTAGCTAAGGACGAGGTGACGATGCGCGTGGGAAACGGTTCCAAAGTCGATGTGATCGCGATCGGCACACTACCTCTACATCTACCTTCGGGATTAGTATTAGACCTAAATAATTGTTATTTGGTGCCAGCGTTGAGCATGAACATTATATCTGGATCTTGTTTAATGCGAGACAGTTATTCATTTAAATCAGAGAATAATGGTTGTTCTATTTATATGAGTAATATCTTTTATGGTCATGCACCCTTGAAGAGTGGTCTATTCTTATTGAATGTCGATAGTAGTGATACACATATTCATAATGTTGAAACCAAAAGATGCAGAGTTGATAATGATGGTGCAACTTATTTGTGGCATTGCCGTTTAGGTCATATCGGTGTAAAGCGCATGAAGAAACTCCATACTGATGGACTTTTGGAACCACTTGATTATGAATCACTTGGTACTTGCGAACCGTGCCTCATGGGCAAGATGACTAAAACACCGTTCTCCGGTACTATGGAGAGAGCAACAGATTTGTTGGAAATCATACATACAGATGTATGTGGTCCGATGAATATTGAGGCTCGTGGCGGATATCATTATTTTCTCACCTTCACAGATGACTTAAGCAGATATGGGTATATCTACTTAATGAAACATAAGTCTGAAACATTTGAAAAGTTCAAAGAATTTCAGAGTGAAGTTGAAAATCATTGTAACAAGAAAATAAAGTTTCTACGGTCTGATCGTGGAGGAGAATATTTGAGTTACGAGTTTGGTATACATTTGAAGCAATGCGGAAGAGTTTCGCAACTCACGCCACCTGGAACACCACAACGTAATGGTGTGTCCGAACGTCGTAATCGTACTTTACTAGATATGGTACGATCTATGATGTCTCTTACTGATTTACCGCTATCGTTTTGGGGTTATGCTTTAAAGACGGCCGCATTCACGTTGAATAGGGCACCATCGAAATCCGTTGAGACGACGCCTTATGAACTATGGTTTGGCAAGAAACCAAAGTTGTCGTTTCTGAAAGTTTGGGGCTGCGATGCTTATGTGAAAAAGCTTCAACCTGATAAGCTCGAAACCAAATCGGAGAAATGTGTCTTCATAGGATATCCAAAGGAAACTATTGGATACACCTTCTATCACAGATCCGAAGGCAAGACTTTTGTTGCTAAATTCGGAAACTTTCTGGTGAAGGAGTTTATTTCGAAAGATGTGAGTGGGAGGAAAGTAGAACTTGATGAGGTAACTGTACCTGCTCCCTTATTGGAAAGTAGTACATCACAGAAAACTGTTTCTGCGACACCTACACCAATTAGTGAGGAAGCTAATGATAATGATCATGAAACTTCAGGAAAAGATACTACTGAACCTCGTAGATCAACCAGAGTGAGAACCGCGCCAGAGTGGTACGGTAATCCTGTTTTGGAAATCATGCTGCTAGATCATGATGAACCTACGAACTATGAAGAAGCGATGGTGAGCCCAGATTCCGCAAAATGGCTTGAAGCCATGAAATCTGAGATGGGATCCATGTATGAGAACAAAGTATGGACTTTGGTTGACTTGCTCGATGATCGGCAAGCAATTGAGAATAAATGGATCTTCAAGAAGAAGACTGACGCTGACGGTAATATTACTGTCTACAAAGCTTGACTTGTCGCAAAAGGTTTTCGACAAGTTCAAGGGGTTGACTACGATGATACCTTCTCACCCGTAGCGATGCTTAAGTCTGTCCGAATCATGTTAGCAATTGCCGCATTTTATGATTATGAAATTTGGTAGATGGATGTCAAAACTGCATTCCTGAATGGATTTCTAGAAGAAGAATTGTATATGATGCAACCGGAAGGTTTTGTCGATCCAAAGGGAGCTAACAAAGTGTGCAAGCTCCAGTGATCCATTTATGGACTGGTGCAAGCCTCTCGGAGTTGGAATAAACGCTTTGATAGTGTGATCAAAGCATTTGGTTTTATACAGACTTTCGGAGAAGCCTGTATTTACAAGAAAGTGAGTGGGAGCTCTGTAGCATTTCTGATATTATATGTGGATGACATATTACTAATTGGAAATGATATAGAATTTCTGGATAGCATAAAGGGATACTTGAATAAGAGCTTTTCAATGAAAGACCTCGGTGAAGCTGCTTACATATTAGGCATAAAGATCTATAGAGATAGATCAAGACGCTTAATTGGACTTTCACAAAGCACATACCTTGACAAGATTTTGAAGAAGTTCAAAATGGATCAAGCAAAGAAAGGGTTCTTGCCTGTGTTACAAGGTGTGAAGTTGAGTCAGACTCAATGCCCGACCACTGCATAAGATAGAGAAAAAATGAAAGATGTTCCCTATGCTTCAGCCATAGGCTCTATCATGTATGCAATGCTGTGTACCAGACCTGATGTGTGCCTTGCTATAAGTTTAGTAGGGAGGTACCAAAGTAATCCAGGAGTGGATCACTAGACAGCGGTCAAGAACATCCTGAAGTACCTGAAAAGGACTAAGGATATGTTTCTCGTATATGGAGGTGACAAAGAGCTCATTGTAAACGGTTACCTTGATGCAAGCTTTGACACTGATCCGGACGATTCTAAATCGCAAACCAGATACGTGTTTACATTAAACGGTGGAGCTGTCAGTTGGTGCAGTTCTAAACAAAGCGTCATGGCGTGATCTACATGTGAAGAGGAGTACATAGCTGCTTCGGAAGCAGCAAACGAAGGAGTCCGGATGAAGGAGTTCATATCCGATCTAGGTGTCATACCTAGTGCATCGGGTCCAATGAAAATCTTTTGTGACAATACTGGTGCAATTGCCTTGGCAAAGGAATCCAGATTTCACAAAAGAACCAAGCACATCAAGAGACACTTCAATTCCATCCGGGGTCTAGTCCAGGTGGGAGACATAGAGATTTGCAAGATACATACGGATCTGAATGTAGCAGACCCGTTGACTAAGCCTCTTCCACGAGCAAAACATGATCAGCACCAAGGCTCCATGGGTGTTAGAATCATTACTGTGTAATCTAGATTATTGACTCTAGTGCCAGTGGGAGACTGAAGGAAATATGCCCTAGAGGAAATAATAAAGTTATTATTTATTTCGTCATTTATCATGATAAATGTTTATTATTCATGCTAGAATTGTATTAACCGGAAACATAATACATGTGTGAATATATAAACAAACAGAGTGTCACTAGTATGCCTCTACTTGACTAGCTCGTTAATCAAAGATGGTTATGTTTCCTAACCATGAACAAAGAGTTGTTATTTGATTAACGAGGTCACATCATTAGTTGAATGATCTGATTGACATGACCCATTCCATTAGCTTAGCACCCGATCGTTTAGTATGTTGCTATTGCTTTCTTCATGACTTATACATGTTCCTATGACTATGAGATTATGCAACCCCCGTTTACCGGAGGAACACTTTGTGTGCTACCAAACGTCACAACGTAACTGGGTGATCATAAAGGTGCTCTACAGGTGTCTCCAAAGGTACTTGTTGGGTTGGCATATTTCGAGATTAGGATTTGTCACTCTGAATGTCGGAGAGGTATCTCTGGGCCCTCTCGGTAATGCACATCACATAAGCCTTGCAAGCATTACAACTAATGTGTTAGTTGTGAGATGATGTATTACGGAACGAGTAAAGAGACTTGCCGATAACGAGATTGAACTAGGTATTGGATACCGACGATCGAATCTCGGGCAAGTAACATACCGATGACAAAGGGAACAACGTATGTTGTTATGCGGTCTGACCGATAAAGATCTTCGTAGAATATGTAGGAGCCAATATGGGCATCCAGGTCCCACTATTGGTTATTGACCGGAGACGTATCTCGGTCATGTCTACATTGTTCTCGAACCGTAGGGTCCGCACGCTTAACATTACGATGACAGTTATTATGAGTTTATGCATTTTGATGTACCGAAGGTTGTTCAGAGTCCCGGATGTGATCATGGACATGACGGGGAGTCTCGAAATGGTCGAGACATAAAGATCGATATTGTGGACGACTATATTCGGACACCGGAAATGTTCCGGGTGATTTCGGATAAAACCGGAGTGCTGGAGGGGTTACCGGAACCCCCCAGGGAAGTAATGGGCCTTATTGGGCCTGAGGGGAGAGAGAGGGCAGTAGCCCAGGAGGTGGCGCACCCCCCCTCATGGGGAGTCCGAGTAGGACTAGGAGGGGGGCGCGGCCCCCCTTTCCCTCTCCCTCTCCCTCTCTTTCCTTCCCCCTCCCTATTCCTAGTTGGACTAGGAAAGGGGAGTCCTACTCCCACTAGGAGGAGGACTCCCCCCTCTCGTTGGCGCACCCAAGGGCCGGCCGGCCTCCCCCTTGCTCCTTTATATACGGGGGCAGGGGGCACCCTAGAACACACAAGTTGATCTTCATGATCGTTCCTTAGCCGTGTGCGGTGCCCCCTTCCACCATATTCCACCTCGGTCATATTGTTGCAGTGCTTAGGCGAAGCCCTGCGACGTTAGAACATCAAGATCGTCACCACGCCGTCGTGGTGACGGAACTCCTCCCCGACGCTTTGCTGGATCGGAGCCCGGGGATCGTCATCGAGCTGAACGTGTGCCAAGAACTCGGAGGTGCCGGAGTAACGGTGCTTGGATCGATCGGATCGGGAAGACGTACGACTACTTCCTCTACATTGCGTCAACGCTTCCGCTTCGGTCTACGAGGGTACGTAGACAACACTCTCCCCTCTCGTTGCTATGCATCACCATGATCTTGCATGTGCGTAGGAATTTTTTTGAAATTACTACGTTCCCCAACAGATGGTTGTGCCCGCGGGTGGCCGTGGCGGTGGGACAAGGTTGCGTCTGGCCGGAGCGGCGTGAGAAGGTCGTCGACGGGGGGGGGGGGGGCGGGAAGGTCACGCGGCGGCGCGGGGATCTGGGACGGGGCAGGAGGTTGAAATGAGTGAAATTAGTAACTGAAACATGTCTTTCAATTAGAATGAGTGAAATCAGTTGTTTGAAATGAGTGAGATCCATTTTTAAGTAAGTGCAATTAGTTTTTTGAATGAGTGAATATTTTGTTTATGAACAAAATCATTTTTTTAAAATGAGAGTTCGAAACGTGTGACATCAGTTTTGAAATGAGTGAAATACATTTTTATAAAGTAAGTGAAATCTAAATTTTGAAGCAAGTGAAATCATTTTTTTCAAAGGACTGAAAATTTCTTTTTTATAAGTGAATCACTTTTTGAAATGAGTGAAACCGGTTTTTGAAACAAGTGAAATATTTTTTATAAAATGAGTGAAATCAATTTTTTGAAAATGAGTATAATCAGTTTTTTTAAATGAGTGGAAACATTTTTTTAAATAAGTGAAATATCTTTATAAAACAAGTTAAATATTTTTAAAAATGAGTTAAATCTTTTTTAAAGAGTGGAATCTTTTTTGAAACGAGTGAAATCAGTTTTTGAAATGCGTGGATATGCTTTTATAATACGAGTTATATGCATTTAAAATGAGGGAAACCAATGTTTTTAAATGAGGGAAATCAAATTTATAAAATGAGCGAAATATGTTCTATTAATGAGTTAAACCTTTTTTAATTTGGTGAAATCACTTTTTTAAGATGAGTGAATCTTATAAAAAAAAGTAAGTGAAATATTTTTTTTAAAATGCCAGAAATCAACTTTTGAAATGAAAGAAATCTCTTTTTATTAAATGGGTGAAATCTGCATTATAATGAGTGAAATCAATTAATTTAAATAAGTGAAATATTTTTTGTGGAATGCGTGAAATCTACTTTTGAAATGAGTGAACCAAAATTTAAACAAGTGAAATATGTCTTTATAAAATGAATGTATTTTGCGTTTCAAAATGAGTAAAATCAATTTTTTAAATTGAGTGAAATCAGGTTTTCTAGAATTAGTGATTTTTTAATTAAGTGAAATCTGTATTTTGAACTGAGGGACATTAGCTTTTTAGAAATAATATACTTTTATAAAAATAGTGAAATTGGTTATCCTAAAGTGGTCTATCTTTTTTAAATGAGCGAACCATGTTTTCTAAACGAATGAAATTATTATTTTTAAATAGAAAATTTCACAAATATCATATTTTAATTCTAGTTATGTTTCAGAAATATTTGTTTCACGCATTGAAATAAGCAGTATCACAAATATTAAATTTCAAAATCTGTGAAATAAGCAGTTTCACTATGAAATAAAGTAAAATTGAAACATGATATAAACCATAAAAATGGTGAGATGGTTCAAAATACATCAATATACGACAACGAAATAAAACATATATATTTTGTACACAGAGATAGCATGCATGCAACGCAGCCTTCTCTCTACTCTCTCGTGTTAAATAGGTGACACAATCACACACATTCACTTGCATATCTCTCTCTACTCTTTACTCTCTACTCATGCTATACTTCTCTTTATTTCTCGTATGATACCCTAAGAGCAACTCTAGCAGACCCCGCATCCCGTCCCGGCCCGCAAAATAACTACCGAAGTGCGAGTCGGGGCGAGAAAACCTGCCCAATCAGACCCCGCATCTTGCCCTGACCCGCAAATAATTTCACGGGGCGCGGCAAAACACCTCCCCCAACCTCTAAATTCACGGGCTAGGAGGACGACCCGAGCTCAGCCCCTATCTGCGGCGAGATTTTGCGGGAGGGACATTTTCGCGCGGCTGTTCCCGCTTCCCCCACCCTCCGCCACCATTGCCCCGCCACCGCACGCTCTGGTGCATCTTCCCCGACCATCCTTCGCCTTCATGGATGACTCCCTGCTGTCCCCCGTCACCGTCGAGGTCGCACACACTCCTTCCCCTCGGGCGGATCTCGTCGCCGGCCATGTTGACCCCGCCGTCGCCCAACTTAACGCCGCGCCTGCCCGCAAGCGGCAGGGCTACGTGGTCGTGCAGGGCAGGAATCCGACAGCCCCCGCTACGAAGGCCCGCGCCCCGGGCGCCAACGCTGCTACGCGATCTCGGCTGGCGGCGGAGAAGGTCACCAAGGCCGCCGGCGGCAAGAGGAAGAGGATTTCGGCTACAAAGAAGCCTCATGCTTCATGCGCTCACTCCGCTTCGGAAAGAGGTGCCCCAGCGATGCCGCTCAACGATGTTTCTCCCCCCCCCCCCGCAAGCGAGGTGTTTGACGAAATGGCCGGAAGGTATGCATCTTCGGTCATGGCTGTGCAAAGCTGCCATTGAGGAGAGAAGAGCACGCGCCGCTGAAAATAAAGCCATGTCCAAGTTGCTTGCCGAAGAGAACAAGATCATGTCAATGAACCGCAATGACATGGACGATCTCACCAAAACATGGCATGATATGGCAAGGAGAGAAATCTTGAAGAGGAGAATAGTTGCGTGGGCCAGTGTGTGTTACAATTCCGGAGATGTTTTCTCTGCTCCATATGATGGCAATGTCGATGATTTCGGTGCGGGAGTTGGAACAAGCGCCGGAGGTGGATTCGATGGTGGCGATGAACTTCAAGATGGACTCGATGACGTAGAGTGAAGATCGACCAAGATGATGCCGGACATGGGCGTCACTTTTGCAAGGCCCTCTTTTGCGTTTGTCCTACTAAGCTTGACTTTTATTTGCGCGCAAAAATGTGTTATGTTGTTTGAATTTGAACTTATTTGTGGGAACCTATGTCAAATGTGAGAATTAGGCGTTTTCTATTTGCGGGTCGACGTGGCGGTGTCCGAGTAGACCCTGCAAAAGCCGACCCGTAAAAAAATATATTCCGCGAATATCTCTTTATACGGGTCCGTTTGAGGGGGGCTGCATCTGCGACCGTCCGAGCCAACCTGTAAAAATAGTTTTTCACAAACTGCAAACGCATTTTACAAGCCGACCGGATGCAGGGTCTGCTAGAATTGCTCTAAGGCTATCATGAATGTCAATGTAGCTCATGTGTGAAAGATGCTTCACCGCTACCTACCGCCGCCGCTAGAAAAATCAATTTTCCGGATGAGTGTATGTGCGTGATTGTAGCACCGGGGTTTGTATTATCATGTGCAGCTCCGCCTCAAAGTGCTGTCGCACGTCTGGAATGGGTATGTTGCGGCCAAGGTGATTGGCCAGGGCTGCCCACTAGGCTACATCGACAGTTGCTTACAGTTGAAACCAAACGCGGAGATGATGAGATTTTGGGATCCGGCTTGTCTGCTTCTTCTCCATGCTTCCATTTTATTCTACGGTTGTTTTTTTTTCTTTTTAATCTAATCATCTCTTCTTTGATTTTAAAGGGGTGGGGTCGGGTCTTATTTTATTCCAATCAAATCAAGCCACGTACGCGGGAGTACGGATGGGCACACGTCGAGGAAGCAGGCAAGTCTCGTCCGGGATTTTGGGCTTGGGCGGCTAACCCGGGATCCGGCTTGCCTGCTCCCTCCTCATGCTCCCATCCGTGCTCCTACTCTATCCTACGGCTGTCTTTTTTTCTTTCTTTCTAATCTAATCATCTCCCCCTGATTTTAAAGGGGTGGAGCCGGGCCTTATTTTGTTCTAATCAAATCATGCCACATATGCGGGAGCATGGATGGGCGCATGCTGAGGGAGCAGCTAAGTCTCGTCCGCTAACCTGAACATTATCCCCAAGGTCAAGTGGATGACGCTACAAGACCGCAACACCGTGTCGTCATATATCTGTCGTGCCATGAGGATATATGCAACATAACTGTGGCCTATCACCGTCTCCTAACTTCATCGACTTTGACTAGGAGATGGGTGTCATGGATGGGGAGGGGCCGTGCAGCTAATGAACCACCTCCTCGGTGAGATGATCATCCAGATCGGCATGATGATCACCGGCGCAACATACGCAACGACAACAACTACGAGTGTCATGGTAGATGGCGGATGGGATGAGCACCTTCAATGTAGCCTCTCCCGTGCTCTGAGAGATCAATCATGTGGTACGCCTTTACCTTGCACCCCGCAACTGCCCTTGAGTTGGTGAGCATGAGCAAAAATGTTTCCTGTGAGGGCGTTTAATTAGGCTTAGGTTGCTCCGATGTGACGCAAAAAATGTTGTGTGTATCTTGTCTTCATGTTTTTCAAATCAAGTTATAAGGTTTATTTTCTTGTGCGAAGTTCAAGTTACACTCTTGAACAAATTCTGAAATCACTAAATAATAACACTACACTGGTTATAAGGATGAAAGTATATTTTAATTTCATAAGTTAGAATGCAATATCATTTGTGTGGATTATGCAAAGACACTCAAAAAATGGTAAAACATGTGAACTCGGTCCAACCAAACATCATTATCATAGGTCACTACCTAACAAAATTATATATATTTTTGGTTGCTGGAACAAAAAATGCATTGATGATACTTCTTTTTTTACGGAAAAACTTTCAATCTATTCATCTTTAATCATCACAGTACAACGAACACCAGAAATAAAAATTACATCCAGATTCGTAAATTACCTAGCAACGACTACAAGCACCGAAGCGACATATACTATTTATGGCCTTTCCGGATATTTCAAAAGAATACTATCGCACAACCTAATACAACGGAGGATAGAGTATAGAACAAAATTCTCTTTACTGATGCTCGCATTAGGGAGACGACGTTGCTGTAGGCGGTAGATTTTTGAGAATTATTGTATGCGTCCAGGAGTTGCTTCCTCTTTTTGAGTTCTAGGCGTCGTTTTCTTAGCGCCTCTTTCAAAGGCATACTGAATAAGTGGGTGCGGACTTGTATCGCGGCCCTATCTGCTTGTGGCACCAAGTAGAATAGCCCGGCCTCCACACGACGTTTTCTTAATCTCATAATGGCCTCCCCGATGGTCCGTAATGCGGTGTTGATGCTCACGCGATTTTTTTTGTAAGCCTTCCACCTAAGCATTCCTTTGCTCTTGAGATCAGAGTACTCGTCCAGTGCCAACCTTAGACACACGCGAGCAGACATTTCACGGTACAAAGATGTGGTCTTGGTCATACGGCCTTCACTCCATGTGAAGGTGCCATACTCGTTACGACGTCGAAGCAAGAAACTTTTATTACGAATCCTGATCTTTGTTCTCCTCCGTCCTTCCCTGCGCAACAATAACCATGACTTCAAATTTAATCATCTAAAGGAGGTGAAACCATGCTACCAAACATGAGGAAGGAACCATTGGAACTAACAAACAGAAACACAAGTATAGATGGCATCTAAGAGTTTTTTAAAATAAAATCTAGAAAAAAACATGCACAAAAATTATATTGCTACAATATTCGGTTAAGACATGCGGTCGAGTATGTAAAGGGCAAATGTCGAAATATACTCCTTTATACTATGCAAAAGTGAATACCAAAAGTTAAGAAGCAGCCAAACTTGTCTATTCACACAACTGATGTAAGGGCACATTCTATTTATTAACCAAAGTTTACATAGATAGACTTCGTGATAACTTACACTGAAGTTCTTTTTTTGGCAAGGAATTGGTGTTTTCATTCACAGTTTTCAAAACTTGCAGACTACAGGTGTGCACTTTGAACAATTTTCAAAGTATGCTATAAAATAGTATCATTGAAAACCTTTTCTAATATGATTCTAACAAAATGATTTTTATGGCGCATAATTTATTTTTGCTAGTCAAATATATTACCAAGATTTATTCTAAAATACAAGGGGACCAATAGATCAAGACGGACTTAGTAATTATCTGTCGATGTGCCCTAGTCATTGCACATCTAAGTGACTCAATTAAGCATAAAAAGAAAAAGAAAAAATATCCGTGCAAATCTCATCGTAAGATCAGTGTCATAGAATTTAGATGTGCAATACTTATAACACATCTAGACGTGCTTTAACAAAACTGTAACAACAACGCATCTATATCTGCCCTAAGCCCCTAAGTATTGCATATTTATGTCTCATATCATTGCTTTTACGTGAAGATTCATACGTGCTTTTTTTATATTTGATTGAGTCATTTAGATGTGTAATAATTAGGGCACATCTAGATATGTCATTTTCTTGCGGGAGATCTAGATATGCCTTTGTCACACCCTCGTTAGTAATATGAAGTTGCAACTGATAATACCTTTCTTAGAGATAGGTGAAAAGTTACGGCATCATCTACCTTTTTTTGCCTACAATAAAGTTGTGCCTGAAGTTACTAACCTCATCGAACTTATGTAGCCGATGTTTCCCTGCTTCTCCATATAGAGACCTGATTAACGAGAAACGATCTACAGTTGAGTTTACACTTTGGCAGCCAACAATTTGTTAAAGGTGCAGCAAACTAGAGAGAAACATAAGCATACCTGCTTTTTGGGCGGAAGAATACAATGATGCGTTTCCCAACTATAAGAGGATCCCGTGCACTAGGTGCAAGCAAATAGAGAAATATCCACAGCCGATTACAATAGACTTATATAAGGGCGACGCAAACTGTGTGGCCTGATCCAACTCTGATTCCGATTCAAATCTGGACTTCTTTTTTCCCTTTTTTTCTGAGAGAGAGAGAGGGACTGCTTTTTTCCTCAATAAAAAGAAGAGAAACGTTGTGTGCGGGCAGACCGGCCGAAGCTCGTCTCCGGATCGATCACGCAGCCATATATACCGCCAACACGTCTCTCGGTCCAGGATTTGGATTGTTGGGTTTTTTTCCTCGGCCCATCACGTGCTCTTGGCCCATCACGACTGCTTTTTCCCCCCTTATCCCCACCACTGCTCGCGAAGCTCCAACGTGGGGGTGGGGAAAGGAGCTGCAACCGCAGCTCGATGAAGCTGCATCCACGGAATTGCCACCAGCGAGCTATGACCACGGTGGCCGCATGCTAGAACGATCGTCACAGCGTGTTGAAACCAGCGACAAGTTTTGCTACATCCATTCATGGCAGAGCTACGATCCACGATGGTGTATATGGCTTTTTGCTGCAACTGGCGTCAGTTTTTGCTACATCCATTGATGGCAGAGATGCGACCAGGGACGGCGGCGACGACGACTTCTTCTGCAATCATCATTGGTTTTTACTACTACCGGTGAGGTTTTTTACTACATCAATTCATGGTAAAGATGCAACTCGGGACGACAGCAATGGCGAATTTTGCTACAACCGTCGTTGGTTTTTGCTACGACCGGCGATGTTTTTGACACATTCATTAAACGTCGTTGACTGGTTGCCGTCGTTCGTGCGACCCTGTGCAGCGAGCATCAACGACGAGGGCGGCGCCTGCGAACCGAGCTGCTGCAACCAAGATACTTTTGGTTTGCGGTAAGTGTTTGGTGATTCCGTAGTTTCTCGTGCTAAAATTTGCTTCAAAGATATTCTCCATGAGGAGTTTTTTAGTGTTGAAAATTGTTATTGATTTTAATAATTTTTGTTGCAAACAACTTATGAATCTATCCAAAGAAATTTATGATGGGAATTTTTAAATGTTTGGAATCATTATTGTTTTGTGATGGAATGCTACATGGGTGCTTTTTAGTTGTAAAAAAATATGCTGGAAACATATGCCAATTTGCTCCCATATTTTTTTCCCAAATGCTTAATCGTGTAGCTGCACGATTTTGTCGCACTGAGCGCACGTGCTAACCGACAAGATCAGTTGCTCCCCTGTACACGAGCGTCGAGCAGTGCTACATAGACGATAGTTTTCTGCACGATTCATGCACGACGGACAGAATCGTTCAAAAATCGTGCATGCACGATTGTAGATTTGTAAGACAGAACGATCCAATGGACGATTCTGTCCGTCGTGCATGAATCGTGCAGAAAACTATCGTCTATGTAGCACTGCTCCCTGTACACCTGCATGCGTGGCTGGATTTCACTGTCGTGCGTGAATCGTTGTTGGTGTTTTATCGTAGCACTGCTCGTAGAATCCAGCCAACCGCTTCGTTATCTTTCTTAGAAAAAATGCCTTATCCCGACCGGCGCCCTTTTCCTCGTCTCTCAGGCGAAACAGAGGAGCTCCAGCATCGACGCCCAGGCGGTCGTGGCGGAGGCGGCGCGCCGGAGGAGCTCGACAACAGGTCGGCCTGGGAGCCGGAGCAGCAGCGCTACCGTCTCCTCCCCCTCTTTCTAGGAACTGGAGCTAGGGTCGGCCTGCAACCCTCCTGCAGCTCCCCTGCCGTTCCCGTCCTCGACGATGCGGTGGCGGTCGGAGCAGTTGTCCAACCACGCCTAGAAGCTCTTGTAGCAGCGAAGCAGCCGCATCGCATCTCCGGCTGGTGCAGTCTGTTGAGGCGCCTGCGCCGGGCCCCGCCCACTGCCTCCGGTCGCGCCGCCACAAGCACAAGCAGGACCGTCGGCAGCATCGATAGCGCCACCGCCGACGCGTGCGCCGCAAGCGGTGCCGGCGCCGGGTGCGCCCGCTGCCCTTTCCCATGGTACAGTTCTCCACCCCCCTACCTCACTTGTAGTAGTACTACTTCATACTCATTGGCGGTCCCGGACGGGTTAAGTGCCACCAAACTGGTCGACGGCGGCTGGACGGGGAGTTGGTGGGTGGGGTAGCGCTCGTCCGTTGAGACGTTGCTGGTTTTCCCCAACTCCTGGATGGCGGTGTTGCGACTCTCAGCTTCTTGGGGCTCAGGGGAGGGAGGAAGAGAACATGGGCGTTGTAGTTGCTACACATCAGCAAAGAGTTGCTCAAAATCAGTCAAGGTAGCAGATAGGTGATTATTTATGTGAGATGGGTGATGGACTAGCTTCAGAGATTCAGACATAAGCGGATGACATGATGGACTAGATTCAGTGCTGCTCTCGTACTGTATCTTTTTTCTTCTCTTCACATGATGCAAGTTTTGTGGTTGGTAAGGATCAAAGTGTATATTGAAA
This sequence comes from Triticum aestivum, assembly GCF_018294505.1. NCBI lineage: Eukaryota > Viridiplantae > Streptophyta > Magnoliopsida > Poales > Poaceae > Triticum > Triticum aestivum. Next base: position 662,832,279 of record NC_057797.1, on the reverse strand, counting down.
ATTCAGTTTAAATTTCTGAATATTTCAGTCTGTAGACTGTTGGTTGGTACTACTATGTAGTAGGATTAGTAGGATGTCGATGGATGGATGAGGTAGCTAACTAACTAACTATCTTGGGCAGCTATTATGTTCGTTTCTATAAAGAAATATGTATGTTGCAACAACTGGGATTAGTAGCTGATGCACAGCGGCATAAGAGCTGCTCAAAATCAATCAGGAAATTCCATGTACAACTATAGTTTTCTTTAGCTTCTCTTCTCAGCGAAGGTAGCAGATAATCCACAACTATTTTGGCTGAGATTAGTGCTGGACTAGATTCAGATATAAGTTGTGCACGGTCACCAGTCAATACACACCAATTCTTACTGAAATTACAAAGGACCTTTTAAGATGTCTCGATGGAACAAACACAATGCCATGTTGATATCTGTTCCATCAGCCCTAAATAAAGGCTGGTAGTCTCATGGGCGTGATGTTTCTTAAAATGTGTGCATATGTTTTGCATACCTTGGAATCAGTATAGTAGTTGCTGCATGGTGATATAAGAGTTGCTCAAAAATGAAGACATAGTGCACGGAGTCGTGGATTGAGTTGTTGGTTGTAGTTTTTTTTTACTTATGCAAAGCCGATACATCGTCTTTTTAACTTCTGCATTGTTAACTTGTGCTAGACTGAATACTCTGAGTTGCCCTACATAGTTTGCATCCCTTTTTTATGCACAATACATGAAAGATAATATAATTGCCCATAATTAACCATACAGTTGCCTAAAATCATGTATCCCATTGCCTAATCCACATGAACAGAAACATTACCAAAAGACCACGATTTGGCCAACTTCTAAAGGTTTTATATACCTTTCAATTAAGTTTGTGTCATAGTGGCGTGTCAAGAGTTTCTTCTCTTCGGCTGGGATCCCTTGGTATGATCGTGAACACTTGGCGAATGATCATAGAAGGTGGCGGGGTGGAGCTGGTTATGGGGACATAAATAAAACCATGATGTTTTGTATGAGATCAAGTTTATCTTTGAACCCCTAAAAAGCAAACATGTGTATGTTCTTTATCCCTTTTCAGGTGTCATAGACTCATAGTTGCCCACAATCAGCTATACAGTTGCCTAGAACCATGTATCCAGTTGCCCAATCCTCATGAACAGAAACATTACCAAGACCACAATTTGGATTATATGTAAAGGTTTTAGATACCTTTTGTGTAATAGAGACGCATCAAGAATTTCATCTCCTGGGGGTGGGATCCGTGGTATGATCATAAATACTTGGTGAATAATCATAGAGATGGAGCAGGGTGGAGTTGGTAATGGGGACGTAACTAAAACGGTGAAGTAAACCATGAAGTGGTTTGGGGGATTAAATTTACCCTTGAACCCTAATGAACATGTGTACGTTCTTTATCCCTTGTTCAGATTTCATAGTTGTCCACAATCAACCATATAGTTGCCTAAAACCAAGTATCCAATTGCCCAAAATCAACAAATAGTTTGCCTAAACCCATGTATCCAGTTGCCCAATCCTCATGAACAGAAATATTTACCAATACCATTATTTGATAAATATTTAAAGGTTTTAGATAACTTTAATTAAGTTTGTGTCATAGAGGTGGAGTCAAGATTTTTCTATCCTCGGGTGAAATTCCTTAGTGCGATCGTAGAGTGGAGCGGGTGGAACTGGTCAGGTTTCCTCGCTGGGATTATGAGGCACATGACTGTGTGTGTGCGTGTGCGAGCGTGCATGTGCGTATTTTCTCCTCTGCTACTGCCTAGGTGCCCAAGGAAAATTGTGGAGTTGTTCAGACTTGGAGTACACATGAGTTGCCTGATGAACTTAGTCTTTTCTAAATGTGGCTGCTTTATCTAGATACCAAGTCATGATGTGTAACACCCTCGATGCGGCTATATCTCCCACGTGTCGAAGCACGACTTACAGGCATAACCGCATTGAAAGCAATGTCGCAAGTGAGGTAATCTTCGCAAACACCCCATGTAATACATAAAGGGAAAGGGATACATAGTTGGCTTACAATCGCCACTTCACACAATACATGAATAAAGCATTACATCATCCAGATACAATCAAGGTCCGACTATGGAACCAAAATGAAAGAAGACTACCCCAAATGCTACACAGATCCCCGATCGTCCAGACTGGGCTCCACTACTGATCAACTAGAACGAAACAACACAAAGGACAAGATCTTCATCGAGCTCCTCCTTGAGCTTGGTTGTGTCACCTGCTCGATAACATCAGCACCTGCAAACTGGTTTTGGAAGTAACTGTGAGTCACGGGGACTCAGAAATCTCACACCCTCGCGATCAAGACTATTTAAGCTTATGGAAAGGGTAAAAGGTATGAGGTGGAGCTGCAGCAAGCGACTAGCATATATGGTGGCTAACATACGCAAATGAGAGCGAGAAGAGAAGGCAAAAGCACGGTCGAACAACTATGATCACGAAGTGATCCTAGAACAACCTACGTCAAGCATTACTCCAACACCGTTTTCACTTCCCGGACTCCGCCGAGAAGAGACCATCACGGTTACACACGCGGTTGATGTATTTTAATTAAGGTCAACTTCAGGTTTTCTACAACCGGACATTAACAAATTCCCATCTGCCCACAACCATGGGCACAGCTTCCGAAAGTTAAAATCTCTGCAGGGGTGTCCCAACTTAGCCCATCACAAGCTCTCATGGTCAACAAAGGATATTCCTTCTAGCGGGAAGACCCGATCAGACTCGGAATCCCGGTTACAAGACATTTCGACAGGTAAAACAATACCAGCAAAGCCGCCCGATGCGCCGACAAATCTTGATAGGAGCTGCACATATCTCGTTCTCAGGGCACACCGGATAGGTCAAGCTACGAGTAAAACCAACCCTCGAGTTGCCCCGAGGTGGCCCCGCAGGCTGCCCGTTTCGGACCAACACTCAGAGGAGCCCTGGCCCGGGGGGGTTTAAAATAAAGATGACCCTTGGGCTCGCGAAAACCCAAGGGAAGGTTATAGGTTGTTAGTGCAAATGGTAAAACCAAGATTGGGCCTTGCTGGAGGAGTTTTATTCAAGGCGAACTGTCAAGGGGTTCCCATTATAACCCAACCGCGTAAGGAACGCAAAATCCAGGAACATAACACCGATATGACGGAAACTAGGGCGGCAAGAGTGGAACAAAACACCAGGCATAAGGCCGAGCCTTCCACCCTTTACCAAGTATATAGATGCAACACGCATGCAAAAGACATGGCAACGACGGCGAATAATTGGAAGACACCTGGCGCATCGGTCTCGGGGCGTCACAACACTCCACCACTACGAGAGGATCTCGTCCCGAGATCTAGGATGGCACCGGAGAGAAAAGGAAGAGGAAGATAAGAGGTAAAACTAAGTTGCTTCTTTGACAAATGAGTGAAACCAAAGAACCTTGAAAAGGTTAAGCCACTTCAAGAAAAGAATACAAAGAAGATGAACAAGGTGAGACACTCCGTTAGGAAAGAGGAATGAAGAAGAACAAATTCGGGTAGTACACCGGTTTAAAAGAGATGAAAGTCTTGATAAAATCAAAGCACTTGAGCAGCGGGCACACACACCGGTTAAAAGGATAAGCATGAAAAGATTCTGATCTTCACAATTTGAGATGAATACTGAAAAGAGCAATATCGCAAAGCCTCCGGAAGAAATGAAAGAATGGAATGGAATGGAATGGAATGGACGGAGGGGAACAAGATCTTGAGAGATCATGCTTACAACAAAAGATGGAATGGAGATGTTGGATTACCAACAACGAAAAGAATAATCTTGTAGTGGGCTTATGGAGAACAACTCAAAACTATGAGGTGAGATTCTGCCACTCACGTGAAAACAATAGATTGGCTTGATATCGAGAAGGAGACGAGAAACTTATTCACTGGGAGGATAGATGAAGAACTTGGATCATTTATAAGCACCATAGATAGCAACATCCTTAGGGAAGGCTTTAGGTGAAATATACCCCAAGATAATCCCAATGACGAGATTGATGGATTTCAAATACCTCACTCTTAACAACATGTGAATCATGAAACATGAACTCAAATTATGAAGAATGACATAATACCACCTCCAATGATACAGAAGAAAGAATTGCACTTCGGAATGCAAGATTAAGAATGCTTGAGCTCCTCTGAAAAGAATTTCAATGAAAACTTCGAGAAGGAATTAAATCCTTTATGAACCAACATGTAGAACCTACATGAAGAACTCCGGTAAACAAAAGGATAATGAAAAGAAAGAGAAATTGAAAACACAAGGTGAAACCTTGTAATGATTTAGATGGATCTCCGTGATGATGTAATTGCGCGAGCCTGGGACTCCGGGAAAGAAAGATGAACAAATGAAATCAAGAATTTATTCAACATGAACAACTTCCGAAAAAGAAAAGATGAAGCATCTCGAACCGAGAATGTGATATGATGAACCACTCCAGAAAGCAAGAATTGAATTTACTCGATGAAACAAGAATAAGAATTATGTTATGCGTATCCTTCACCAATTAAATTAATGACAATCAACGGATTTGGCATACTACTTATCCTTGTTGAAAAAGGATTAAATATAGATACCGCGCCAACTTGAGAATGCCTTCAACGAAACACCGATAGAATCAAAACAACAAATGAATTGATATGATAACGAAAGAAGAGGAATCTTGCACGAACCACCGTAAGAATTAAAATGACCGAAAGGAAGATAAAGGAGCACTGGTTAGAATTATGAAATGAACGAGGATCCTTGAGAGAATTTAGATACAAGTGAACGAAGAGATTCCGAGATGATTAGAAAACACTTGAATGAAGCACCGATAAGATTTAGAGAAAGAGAGCTGAAAGCTAAGAATGAATAAATCTGAGATGATGGACTCCGAATGATTAAACTGAAAAGACTCCTGAATTGCTCCGGATAGGTGAAAAGAAATCTCACAACCGAAGAGAATTATGAGAGGATGGCAACAAGCTAGAATCACGAATCTTGAAGAGAATGGAACAAGATTGAGAGAAAATCTCTTCTTCGGTCTTCAAATGATGAGAAAGACGACGAGAAACACCAACAATAATTGTAGAGGCACTCCGGAATGAAAAATGGAAAAGTTGAGCCAACGGAGAAAAGAAATTGAGAGATCTTGGAAAAACACATATGACTGATGATGAATCATTCTTACGTCAAACTTTAAAAAGAATTTAGGATAGCTCCGGAAAAATAGAAGAGTCAGGTAAGATCCTGGAAAAAGACATGTGGGTTAGGGCCCACTCAAAAGAAACACCGTTGAATGATTACTTGAAAAGAGAGATTGCACCGGTTGAATTAAAAGACTTGAATGAGATAACAGCCTCGAGATAGGTTGAACGGATCTTGAATGACAAGACGAGCCTTCTGAGATATCTTCAGCACTCCGGAACAATTGAATAGCGAGAGCTGAAAGATTAAGAATTGCACCGGCATGAGAAAACAATGAAAATGAGGAAAGGGATATGATCAACACCAAAAGCTTGAATTGGATCCACCGTAGAAGAAAAAGAATGAATAATGATAACTTGAAGCACCGTTAGTATCTTCCTGAGAATCGCCGGATAAAAACATGAAGGAAAAAGAATGGAGAGACTTCCATCAATAAAATGGATAGTGATTAAGAAATCTGAATCCTTGAAGAAAAATGGGTGGGTGGGCGGGAAAACAAAGACAATTTGGGATGGATGAAACGAACACCATTGAGAAAGCTGAGATTGAATCTTGCAAATGTTGAAATTGAACAGATCCACTTGAAGAGAGACACAAAGGTTGAAAAGGATTGCCATGACAATCTCGATTGTCAAGAAGGATTAGTATTCACATAGGAATATGAGAACACCACTTAGACAAGGGATGGAATCAACATTTGACTTCGAAGCAACTCGAATACCACAACTCAAAAACAAAACAAAAGATTGGCTTGCAGAAGAAGCCGAAACAAACATATGATAGAGATTTCGTCCGAAGTTTTCGTGGTGGGCCTACACGGGCTCGATCGTACATCACCATCATGTACAAGGCAGTGCACATGACATACGAAGCGTCCCCGAGTCGGCATAGCCAAGGACTCTTTAAGACACAACGAGACCACTGTAAAACCAACCGTGGATAGGCGGGCCACTAGACGTTGAACCCCAATTTCATATCATACATCTGTCGGAAAGATATCCTATGAGCTACTTGAATTCCCACTTATAAACTCCCGAAATTTTCCCGGTTATGCAATCAGGTGTTGGGGATACAGGGGAAGCATAATATCTCACCCAAACTAACAAATCCTACATCCAGCTGTATCCATCCTTCAACACATAACCAAGAAAGCTTCGGAAATCGTCTACCTCAACCTTCGAAAAGCATCCGTTATACGAGTTATGGCGATACTCCCGAACTCCCGCCCCAGTACTGGGTGACGTCGAGGTTATCTCACCAACAACTGCATAAAAGAGATTTTCGATGTCGGCGAAACTAAACTCAAGTATTCCAGAACTGCAACGATAAAATTGTGATGACCACACCTCGGAGCTCAACTCCCCGGGACACTGCCACAACCCCTAAATGACAGGAGGCACCAAGAACAATGTTCTCGTCACAAAACCATCGGAACGATTCCAAGATACCCGCGTGATCCTAAATTTTTTTAGTGAAATTTGAGAAGAGAAGAGTCAAAACTCTACGTCAGGATGCCTCACCAGAGCGACGAAGGGGCTGAGGAGTAAAAAGAATCCTACTCTCCGACATATATAAACCTAAATGACTCAAAACATTTTTCTAGACTCAACAACGCCAGCGATTCGATCAAGCAGGGGGCTCCTAAGGTCGGGGAAGGCTCTGATTACCAACTTGTAACACCCTCAATGCGGCTATATCTCCCACGTGTCGAAGCACGACTTAGAGGCATAACTGCATTGAAAGCAATGTCGCAAGTGAGGTAATCTTCGCAAACAACCCACGTAATACATAAAGGGAAAGGGATACATAGTTGGCTTACAATCGCCACTTCACACAATACATGAATAAAGCATTACATCATCCAGATACAATCAAGGTCCGACTACGGAACCAAAATGAAAGAAGACTACCCCAAATGCTACACAGATCCCCGATCGTCCCGACTGGGCTCCACTACTGATCAACTAGAACGAAACAACACAAAGGACAAGATCTTCATCGAGCTCCTCCTTGAGCTTGGTTGCGTCACCTGCTCGGTAACATCGGCACCTGCAAACTGGTTTTAGAAGTAACTGTGAGTCACGGGGACTCAACAATCTCACACCCTCGCGATCAAGACTATTTAAGCTTATGGAAAGGGTAAAAGGTATGAGGTGGAGCTGCAGCAAGCGACTAGCATATATGGTGGCTAACATACGCAAATGAGAGCGAGAAGAGAAGGCAAAAGTACGGTCGAACAACTATGATCAAGAAGTGATCCTAGAACAACCTACGTCAAGCATTACTCCAACACCGTGTTCACTTCCCGGACTCCGCCGAGAAGAGACCATCACGGTTACACATGCGGTTGATGTATTTTAATTAAGGTCAACTTCAGGTTTTCTACAACCGGACATTAACAAATTCCCATCTGCCCATAACCGCGGGCACGGCTTTCGAAAGTTCAAATCCCTGCAGGGGTGTCCCAACTTAGCCCATCACAAGCTCTCACGGTCAACGAAGGATATTCCTTCTAGCGGGAAGACCCGATCAGACTCGGAATCCCAGTTACAAGACATTTCGACAGGTAAAACAAGACCAGCAAAGCCACCCGATGCGCCGGCAAATCCCGATAGGAGCTGCACATATCTCGTTCTTAGGGCACACCGGATAGGTCAAGCTACGAGTAAAACCAACCCTCGAGTTGCCCTGAGGTGGCCCCGCAAGCTGCCCGTTTCGGACCAACACTCAGAGGAGCACCGGCCCGGGGGGGTTTAAAATAAAGATGACCCTCGGGCTCGCGAAAACCCAAGGGAAGGTTATAGGTTGTTAATGCAAATGGTAAAACCAAGGTTGGGCCTTGCTGGAGGAGTTTTATTCAAGGCGAACTGTCAAGGGGTTCCCATTATAACCCAACCGCGTAAGGAACGCAAAATCCGGGAACATAACACCGATATGACGGAAACTAGGGCGGCAAGAGTGGAACAAAACACCAGGCATAAGGCCGAGCCTTCCACCCTTTACCAAGTATATAGATGCATTAATTAAATAAGAGATATTGTGATATCCCAACAAGTAAACATGTTCCAACAAGGAACAACATCTCCATGTTCCAACAAGGAACAAACTTCAATCCTCACCTGCAACTAACAACGCTATAAGAGGGGCTGAGCAAAGCGGTAACATAGCCAAACAACGGTTTGCTAGGACAAGGTGGGTTAGAGGCTTGGTTCAACAATATGGGAGGCATGATAAGCAAGTGGTAGGTATCGCAGCATAGGCATAGCAAAAGATTGAGCAACTAGCAAGCAAAGATAGAAGTGATTTCGAGGGTATGGTCATCTTGTCTAAAATCCCGCAAGGAAGAAGAACGAGTCCATGAAGAAGACAAAAGGACGTAGTCGAACGGGTCCTCACAAACGCGACGTTATCGGAACCAACCCGAAGAAGCAACACCGGAAAGAAGCACACAACATAGTAAACAACCACCACATAAGCATGGCATGATGCACAAACAATTATGATGCATGTCCGGTTTAATGAAGCATGGCATGGCAAAGTGCAACAAACAAAACTACAAGTTAAGTGGAGCTCAATATGCAACGAGTTGCATATTGACGAAACACCATGTGACTTATTTAGTTCTCTCTCATTTAGGTATCCAACATGATTAAATGTTGATTAAAATGGCAAGAGGGTGAAGCAAAAGTAAAACTACCTATCTAGTCAAGTTTAAATGAGGCCAGAAACAACGAACAACAACTCCGGAAAATCCTCATATGCATAAATTAGGTTTGGTACTGTTCTGCCCTAAACATAATTTTAGAGTTATTAAACATGCAAAGTGAGGCCACCATGTTAAACTAAGTATTTTTCTACCCCATTTACATATAAAGTTTGTTTAAAACCGAGCTACGGTTATTTAGATATGAATTAAAACATTTTGGCAAGTTATTTGTACAAGTTTAAACAAACATCAAGTTTAAACATTTTTAACATGGATGCAAGTATCATATTATGAAACTAGATGAAATTCTATGCATTTTACATATTTAAAACATTTTAATCCGATGCACGGTTTGTGAGATATGATATGCATGGAGTTTAGGGACCATTCTGCAAAATCTGCAGTCTCAGGTTTAATAGAAAAAAATGATCTGTGGAAAAAACTTGTCCCGGGCCGAAACTGGTCGGCCCAAAAGTGCATAGGGACACGGGCTGGACGCTGCTCACATGGGCCCAGGCTCGTTCGGTGGAAGAGGCCTGGCAAGGGGCTCCTGGGCCTTGGCTAGATCTGGCCCACGGCGGGGCCTACGAGCGGAGCGAGCACCTCCTTCTTGTCGTCCTCGTGCCTCCGCACGAGCAGGGAGGAGGACGGCAAGAGCGGTGGCGGACGACAGCGGCTCACCGACGGGGAGGCGCGGAGGAGGGCCTGGAACGGACGAAGAAGGCCATGATCCGCCAGATCCGGCGAGGGAGGTGCCGATCGGATCTTCGAGCGGGGGGGGGGGGGGGGGCGTGCTACAAGGCCATGGCTGCAACTGTTGCCTAAAGAAAAAGACAGAGAAGAAATCAGAGGGGAAACGCAGACGGGAAGAAGGGAGAGACGACAGGGAGATGGCAGGGGCACAACGGAGCCTGCCTGGGGTTGCCGGCGACGACGAGGCCGGTCGCCGGAGGCACGAAGGCGAGGCCGTGGTTGAACAAGGAGAGGCCGAGGATGGCTCGATCCGGCCGGAGGTGAGGCAACGGCAACGAACTCGAAGACCTACTATGCTGCTGCTGCTCCATGGCGGCTGGCATGGTTCCCTGCGAGCTCGGGGCGTGGGTGCCATGGACAGAGAGGAGGGAGCTTGAGCTCCTGGTTGCTGTTGGGGGACGACGGGGTCCTGGTTGGTGGCTTCGTTTGCCGGCGGGAGAAGTGGCTCGGGTCGAGGACGAGCTCCTGGCTCGAGGCAGGGAAGGATGGGGGTGTAGGTGGAGTTCGAGGGGAGTTTCTGATTGGGGGATTTGGATCGAGGGGGAGATCCCGAGGAGAAAGCGAGAGAGTGGCGGCGGCAAGGAGGAAAAGATGGGACATCTCTCCTAGTTTTTAGGGCTTGGTCTGACATATATATAGTAAAAGGGTTTTTGGTAGGGACTAATCCGTCCCTCCGATCGTAATCGGACGGTCGGGAAAAATATGCTAGGGAGGCCAAATAAGAAAATGGAGACGTTTTGTAGATGTTTGGGGATGATCTGAGTCCAACGGTGACAACTGTCCGGGTCGGGTCCGGGACAGCTTTCGGACGCGCGCGCGAGGAGGTCCGATGCACTGTGCAAAGAGGGGTAGGCATGGGTCTAGGTGGACTGTGGAGAGCGGGTTGGGCTGAGACGAGAGAAGAGGAGTGCAGCCCGGCAACTGTTTTCGGAGACCGAAAACGCCCGACGTTAGACCGGCTATACTGCCGCTATAGTTATCCGTTGGGGCATCAAACGATCTCCGAATGCGATGAAACTTGACAGGCGGTCTATCTACACTATAATAAGACCACACGTCAAATCTCATCTCATTCCGAGAACATTTTCCCGCCACTTATAAAATAATATTTCGGACGTGCCGCAGGCGCGTGCAAGTGTGCCTGGGCTCAGAACGGACCACGGAAAGAAGGGGGGGACCCGGTCGGATGCAAGTTTTAAAAACATGATGATGCAATGCACAAGATGACATGATGAAATGCAACATGCATGCAAAAGGCATGGCAACAACGGCGAATAACTGGAAGACACCTGGCGCATCGGTCTCGGGGCGTCACATGATGGGACTACACACGAGTTGTCTGGTGAATGCATTGGAGTTGCATAAAAACACCCCAAAAGTTGCTAGCTTTTTAAGTACAACTCTAGTGCATATAAGTCACATAGTTGTTTTTCTTTTCTACCCCCAACGGGCTCTGTTAGGTGAAGTTAGTCTTTTACATATGTGGCTGCGTTTATCAACACTTGAAGTTGTTGTTGCCATCTCCTTGTTACAACAGCAATGGTTGGCGTAGTGGGGACGACGTTTCACATCTCCTCGTTGATGATGCATCTAGTTTTGGATGTCGTGTTTCCTCAGGAGCGGCGGAGAGGGCTTTGTCAGACAACGGTGGGAGGTTGGCCGTTGGGTTAGCATCTCCATTTGTAGTGTAGGCTCTTTGTCCATCATGGGGGCTCGCCTAGGAGGTGCGGATTCTGCTCCTCTTGTCATCTGAGAAGATGGGATCAGGCTTGATGTCGGAGGGAGCAATGGAGGCTGAGGGGCCCTAAGAACGCCCCGTCATCGTTTAGTTTGGAGGATTTCAGAAATACGAACTTGTTCAAAAAATTAGATGACCGTCTTTGGATGGTTAAAAGTGTCTAGAGAGGCTAATTTCGACAATTTTTAGGGTGATTTGGTGATCCACTGTGGAGTTGTCCTTATGGTAGGCAATTTAGAGGTGAAGTTAGTCAATTGGTAGTCATGGTAACCAAGTTAGAAGGTTCCTCTGTTGATAGAAGGTCATACAAGAGGGAAATTGAGTTGCTTTCCTATAGCACTAAAGTTGCTTCTATAGCACACAAAGTTGCTCGGGAAAAAAAGTTCGTCGAAATCTACTCATATGGGATCTAGTTTTGAAGAACTCGTCGCGAGAAACCCAGCGATGAAAACGGATTTGTATTTTGACATTCTAATCAAAAGTTACAAGTTTTTAAAGTTTTTGGCCCCCTAATAAATGAAGGTGGAATAGTTATGCGCGTGCATTTGGGATCCTTTTTGGCTGTCCTTGCTAACGCACGAGAAGGTCTTTCCTTAGAGCATCTCCAGCCCCGCCCCCAACAGGCCCTCCCCAGGCGTTTTCCTCGCGCTGGCGCCGAAAAATCGGCCCGCTCGCGCCCCCAAGAGCCCTTTTTCGCCGGTTTGGGCCGAAGTTGATGCCGGCAGACCCAGGCCGAACCCGGCGTGCTGGGGGGCGCCGGGGGGCACCGGGGCGAGACGTTTTGGCGTGAAAACGGATGGGCCCGTCGAGTTAGCGACACGCCGCTTCATCGCCCTCATCGTCTCGGTTCCCGCGGGAATCAATGTGAAGGCTGCCACGCCGGTCAGCCTCCATTGATGGCTCACGGGCGGCGCAGTGAACGCGCCGCGACACGTGTCTAGCCACGCGTCACCCGGCATGCAGCCCGACGCCGCCCAGACATGGTTATAAAAGGCGGCCTCCCGGCCGGTGTACGCCACAGCTCTCATCCCCCCTCTCCGGCGCAGAAAGCAGCACTCTTCCCTCTTCCCGCCGACAAAATAAAGATGGCCGAAGGTTCCCAGGCGATGGCGCGGTGGCGAACGAATTCGGATGCCGCCACCTCCACGAGGACGAAGCTCGGCTCCCCTACGAAGCCGAGTACCCGGTCCCACCGAACATGCGGGTGCCCGGGGCGTGGAGGATCAGCGTCGGCGGGGTCCCGGTGCCCCACCGCCCACCGGAGCGGCGCGGCATGCGGAGATCGCGCGTATGCACGCCTCTCTGCCACAAGCGGCGAAGGAAGGCCCACGGTACGCCCCGGACAGCCTGCTGTGGGAGCCCTACTTCCGCCGCCACCATGCCGAGTAGCTCGAGGCCACCAACGACGTCGTGCCCTCCAGGAGGGTCAACTCCAAAGGCCGCCGCCGATGGTGGGGTGTGCCTGGCCGCACGCTGGAGGCCGTCCTCGAGTACATTGAGGGCGGCAACGCGCCCAGGCTGGAGTACCCCGCTCCCCCGTCCTTCTCCCGCCGGCGTGGGAGCTCGTGGACGCCGAGGTGCATGGACCTGAAGGAAATATGCCCTAGAGGCAATAATAAAGTTATTATTTATTTCCTTATATCATGATAAATGTTTATTATTCATGCTAGAATTGTATTAACCGGAAACATAATACATGTGTGAATACATAGACAAACAGAGTGTCACTATTATGCCTCTACTTGACTAGCTCGTTAATCAAATATGGTTATGTTTCCTAACCATAGACATGAGTTGTCATTTGATTAACGGGATCACATCATTAAGAGAATGATATGATTGACTTGACCCATTCCGTTAGCTTAGCACTTGATCGTTTAGTTTGTTGTTATTGCTTTCTTCATAACTTATACATGTTCATATGACTATGAGATTATGCAACTCCCGTTTACCGGAGGAACACTTTGTGTGCTACCGAACGTCACAACGTAACTGGGTGATTATAAAGGTGCTCTACAGGTGTCTCCAAAGGTACTTGTTGGGTTGGCGTATTTCGAGATTAGGATTTGTCACTCCGATTGTCGCAGAGGTATCTTTGGGCCCTCTCGGTAATACACATCACTTAAGCCTTGCAAGCATTGCAACTAAATGAGTTAGTTGCGGAATGATGTATTACAGAACGAGTAAAGAGACTTGCCGGTAACGAGATTGAACTAGGTATTGAGATACCGACGATCGAATCTCGGGCAAGTAACATACCGATGACAAAGGGAACAACGTATGTTGGCGGTCTGACCGATAAAGATCTTCATAGAATATGTGGGCGCCAATATGAGCATCCAGGTTCCGCTATTGGTTATTGACCGGAGACATGTCTCAGTCATGTCTACATAGTTCTTGAACCCGTAGGGTCCGCACGCTTAACGTTTCGATGTCGGTTATGTTATGAGTTTATGACTTTTGATGTACCGAAGGTTGTTCGGAGTCCCGGATGTGATCACGGACATGACGAGGAGTCTCGAAATGGTTGATACATGAAGATTGATATATTGGACGACTATATTCGGACACCGGAATGGTTCCGGGGGTTATCGGATATATACCAGAGTACTGGGGGGTTACCGAAACCCCCCTCGGGGGTTATTGGGCCACGAGGGCCCAAATTAAGTAGTGGAAGAGGAGAGGCAGCAGGAGGTGGCGCGTAGCCCCCCTTGCCCCAATCCGAATTGGGAAAGGGAAGGGGGCGCGACCCCCCTTCTCCTTCCTTCTCTCCACCTCCTCCTTCCCCCTTATCCTAGTTGGAATAGGAAAGGGGGGGGCAAAACCTACTTGGAGTAGGATTGCCCCCCTTGGGCGCGCCTCCTCCTCTAGGCCGGCCCCCTCCTCCTCCACTCCTTTATATACGTGGCCTGGGGGGACCCCATAGACACAACAATTGATCTCTAGATCTCTTAACCGTGTGCGGTGCCCCCTTCCACCATAATCCACCTCAATCATATCATAGCAATGCTTAGGCGAAGCCCTGCGACGGTAGAACATCATCATCCTCACCACGCCGTCGTGCTGACGGAACTCTCCTGTGAAGCTCTACTGGATTGGAGTTCGCGGGACATCATCGAGCTGAACGTGTGCTGAACTCGGAGGTGCCATGCGTTCGGTACTTGGATCGGTCGGACCGTGAAGACGTACGACTACATCAACCGCGTTGTGCTAACGCTTCCGCTTTCGGTCTACGAGGGTACGTAGACAACACTCACCCCTCTCGTTGCTATGCATCACCATGATCTTGCGTGTGCATAGGAATTTTTTGCAATTACTACGTTCCCCAACAGTGGCATCCGAGCCATGTTTTATGCGTTGATGTTATATGCACGAGTAGAACACAAGTGAGTTGTGGGCGATATAAGTCATACTGCTTACCAGCATGTCATACTTTGGTTCGACGATATTGTTGGATGAAGCGGCCCGGACCTACATTACGCGTACGCTTATGCGAGACTGGTTCTACCGACGTGCTTTGCACACAGGTGGCTGGCGGGTGTCAGTTTCTCTAACTTTAGTTGAACCAAGTATGGCTACACCCGGTCCTTGCGAAGGTTAAAACAACATCAACTTGACAAACCATCGCTGTGGTTTTGATGCGTAGGTAAGAACGGTTCTTGCTAAGCCCGTAGCAACCACGTAAAACTTGCAACAACAAAGTAGAGGACGTCTAACTTGTTTTTGCAGGGCATGTTGTGATGTGATATGATCAAGACATGATGCTAAATTTTATTGTATGAGATGATCATGTTTTGTAACCGAGTTATCGGCAACTGGCAGGAGCCATATGGTTGTCGCTTTATTGCATGCAATGCAATCGCCCTGTAATGCTTTACTTTATCACTAAGCGGTACCGATAGTCGTGGAAGCATAAGATTGGCGAGACGACAATGATGCTACGATGGAGATCAAGGTGTCGCGTCGGTGACGATGGTGATCATGAAGGTGCTTCGGAGATGGAGATAACAAGCACAAGATGATGATGGCCATATCATATCACTATTATTGATTGCATGTGATGTTTATCTTTTATGCATCTTATCTTGCTTTGATTGACGGTAGCATTATAAGATGATCTCTCACTAAATTTCAAGAAAAGGTGTTCTCCCTGAGTATGCACCGTTGCCAAAGTTCGTCGTGCCCAGACACCACGTGATGATCGGGTGTGATAAGGTCTACGTCCATCTACAATGCGTGCAAGCCAGTTTTTGCACACGCAGAATACTCAGGTTAAACTTGACGAGCCTAGCATATGCAGATATGGCCTCGGAACACTGAGACCGAAAGGTCGAGCGTGAATCATATAGTAGATATGATCAACATATTGATGTTCACCATTGAAAGCTACTCCATTTCACGTGGTGATCGGTTATGGTTTAGTTGATTTGGATCACGTGATCACTTAGAAGATTAGAGGGATGTCTTTCTAAGTGGGAGTTCTTAAGTAATATGATTAATTGAACTTAAATTTATCATGAACTTAGTACCTGATAGTATTTTGCTTGTCTATGTTTGATTGTAGATAGATGGCCCGTGGTGTTGTTCCGTTGAATTTTAATGCATTCCTTGAGAAAGCAAAGTTGAAAGATGATGGTAGCAATTACACGGACTCGGTCCATAACTTGAGGATTATCCTCATTGCTGCACAAAAGAATTACATCCTGGAAGCACCGCTGGGTGCCAGGCCTGCTCCACGAGCAACACCAGATGTTATGAACATCTGGCAGAGCAAAGCTGATGACTACTCAATAGTTCAGTGTGCCATGATTTACGGCTTAGAATCGGGACTTCAACGACGTTCTGAACGTCATGGAGCATATGAGATGTTACAGGAGTTGAAGTTAATATTTCAAGCAAATGCCCGGATTGAGAGATATGAAGTCTCCAATAAGTTCTATAGCTGCAAGATGGAGGAGAATAGTTCTGTCAGTGAACATATACTCAAAATGTCTGGGTATCATAATCACTTGACTCAACTGGGAGTTAATCTTCCTGTTGATAGTGTCATTGACAGAGTTCTTCAATCACTGCCACCAAGCTACAAGAGCTTCATGATGAACTATAACATGCAAGGGATGGATAAGACGATTCCCGAGCTCTTCGCAATGCTAAAGGCTGCGGAGGTAGAAATCAAGAAGGAGCATCAAGTGTTGATGGTCAATAAGACCGCTAGTTTCAAGAAAAAGGGCAAAGGGAAGAAGAAGGGGAACTTCAAGAAGAACAAGAAACAAGTTGCTGCTCAGGAGAAGAAACCCAAGTCTGGACCTAAGCTTGAAACTGAGTGCTTCTACTGCAAGCAGACTGGTCACTGGAAGCGGAACTGCCCCAAGTATTTGGCGGATAAGAAGGATGGCAAGGTGAACAAAGGTATATGTGATATACATGTTATTGATGTGTAACTTACTAGAGCTCGAAGTAGCACCTGGGTATTTGATACTGGTTCTGTTGCTAATATTTGCAACTTGAAACAGGGACTACGGATTAAGCGAACACTGGCCAAGGATGAGGTGACAATGCGCGTGGGAAATGGTTCCAAAGTCGATGTGATCGCGGTCGGCACGCTACCTCTACATCTACCTTCGGGATTAGTTTTAGACCTAAATAATTGTTATTTGGTGCCAGACCTAAATAATTGTTATTTGGTGCCAGCGTTGAGCATGAACATTATATCTGGATCTTGTTTGATGCGAGACGGTTATTCATTTAAATCAGAGAATAATGGTTGTTCTATTTATATGAATAATATCTTTTATTGTCATGCACCCTTGAAGAGTGGTCTATTTTTGATGAATCTCTATAGTAGTGATACACATATTCATAATGTTGAAGCCAAAAGATGTAGAGTTGATAATGATAGTGCAACTTATTTGTGGCACTACCGTTTAGGTCACATCGGTGTAAAGTGCACGAAGAAACTCCATACTGATGGACTTTTGGAACCACTTGATTATGAATCACTTGGTACTTGTGAGCCGTGCCTCATGGGCAAGATGACTAAAACGCCGTTCTCCGGTACTATGGAGAGAGCAACAGATTTGTTGGAAATCATACATACAGATGTATGTGGTCCGATGAATGTTGAGGCTCATGGCGGATATCGTTATATTCTCACCTTCACAGATGATTTAAGCAGATATGGGTATATCTTCTTGATGAAACATAAATCTGAAACATTTGAAAAGTTCAAAGAATTTCAGAGTGAAGTTGAAAATCATCTTAACAAGAAAATAAAGTTTCTACGATCTGATCGTGGAGGAGAATATTTGAGTTACGAGTTTGGTCTACATTTGAAACAAAGCGGAATACTTTCGCAACTCACGCCACCCGGAACACCACAACGTAATGGTGTGTCCGAACGCCGTAATCGTACTTTACTAGATATGGTGCGATCTATGATGTCTCTTACTGATTTACTGCTATCATTTTGGGGTTATGCTTTAGAGACGGCCGCATTCACGTTGAATAGGGCACCATCGAAATCCGTTGAAACGACGCCTTATGAACTGTGGTTTGGCAAGAAACCAAAGTTGTCGTTTCTTAAAGTTTGGGGCTGCGATGCTTATGTGAAAAAAACTTCAACCTGATAAGCTCGAACCCAAATCGGAGAAATGTGTATTCATAGGATACCCAAAGGAGACTGTTGGGTACACCTTCTATCACAGATCCGAAGGCAAGACATTCGTTGCTAATAATGGATCCTTTCTAGAGAAGGAGTTTCTCTCGAAAGAAGTGAGTGGGAGGAAAGTACAACTTGATGAGGTAACCGTACCTGCTCCCTTATTGGAAAGTAGCTCATCACAGAAACTGGTTCCTGTGACAACTATACCAATTAGTGAGGAAGTTAATGATGATGATCATGAAACTTCAGATCAACTTATTACTGAACCTCGTAGATCAACCGGAGTAAGATCCGCGCCAGAGTGGTACGGTAATCCTGTTCTGGAAGTCATGCCACTGGATCATGATGAACCTACGAACTATGAAGAAGCGATGGCGAGCCCAGATTCCGCAAAATGGCTTGAAGCCATTAAATCTCAGATGGTATCCATGTATGAGAACAAAGTGTGGACTTTGGTTGACTTGCCCATTGATCGGCAAGCAATTGAGAATAAATGGATCTTCAAGAAGAAGACTGACGCTGACGGTAATGTTACTGTCTACAAAGCTTGACTTGCTGCGAAAGGGTTTCGACAAGTTCACGGGATTGACTACGATGAGACTTTCTCACCCGATGCTTAAGTCTGTCTGAATCATGTTAGCAATTGCCGCATTTTATGATTATGAAATTTGGCAGATGGATGTCAAAACTGCATTCCTGAATGGATTTCTGGAAGAAGAGTCGTATACGATGCAACCGGAAGGTTTTGTCGATCCAAAGGGAGCTAACAAAGTGTGCAAGCTCCAGCGATCCATTTATGGACTGGTGCAAGCTCTCGGAGTTGGAATAAACGCTTTGATAGTGTGATCAAAGCATTTGGTTTTATTCCGACTTTTGGAGAAGCCTGTATTTACAAGAAAGTGAGTGGGAGCTTGGTAGCATTTCTGATATTATATGTGGATGACATATTATTGATTGGAAATGATATTGAATTTCTGGATAGCAAAAGGGATACTTGAATAAGAGTTTTTCAATGAAAGACCTCGGTGAAGCTGCTTACATATTGGGCATTAAGATCTATAAAGATAGATCAAGACGCTTAATTGGACTTTCACAAAGCACATACCTTGACAAAGTTTTGAAGAAGTTCAAAATGGATCAAGCAAAGAAAGGGTTCTTGCCTGTGTTACAAGGTGTGAAGTTGAGTAAGACTCAATGTCCGACCACTGTAGAAGATAGAGAGAAAATGAAAGGTGTTCCCTATGCTTCAACCATAGGCTCTATCATGTATGCAATGTTCCCTGACGTGTGCCTTGCTATAAGTCTAGCAGGGAGGTACCAAAGTAATCCAGGAGTGGATCACTGGACAGCGGTCGAGAACATCCTGAAGTATCTAAAAAGGACTAAGGATATGTTTCTCGTATATGGAGGTGACAAAGAGCTCATCGTAAATGGTTACGTTGATGCAAGCTTTGACACGGATCCGGACGATTCTAAATCGCAAACCGGATACGTGTTTTTATTGAATGGTGGAGCTGTCAGTTGGTGCAGTTCTAAACAAAGCGTCGTGGCGGGATCTACATGTGAAGCGAAGTACATAGCTGCTTCAGAAGCAGCAAATGAAGGAGTCTGGATGAAGGAGTTCATATCCGATCTGGGTGTCATACCTAGTGCATCGGGTCCAATGAAAATCTTTTGTGACAATACTGGAGCAATTGCCTTAGCGAAGGAATCCAGATTTCACAAGAGAACCAAGCACATCAAGAGATGCTTCAATTCCATCCGGGATTTAGTCCAGGTGGGAGACATAGAAATTTGCAAGATACATACAGATCTAAATGTTGCAGACCCGTTGACTAAGCCTATTCCACGAGCAAAACATGATCAGCACCAAGGATCCATGGGTGTTAGGATCATAACAGTGTAACCTAGATTATTGACTCTAGTGCAAGTGGGAGACTGAAGGAAATATGCCCTAGAGCCATTAATAAAGTTATTATTTATTTCCTTATATCATGATAAATGTTTATTATTCATGCTAGAATTGTATTAACCGGAAACATAATACATGTGTGAATACATAGACAAACAGAGTGTCACTAGTATGCCTCTACTTGACTAGCTCGTTAATCAAAGATGGTTATGTTTCCTAACCATAGACATGAGTTGTCATTTGATTAACGGGATCACATCATTAGGAGAATGATATGATTGACTTGACCCATTCCGTTAGCTTAGCACTTGATCGTTTAGTTTGTTGCTATTGCTTTCTTCATAACTTATACACGTTCCTATGACTATGAGATTATGCAACTCCTTTTTATCGGAGGAACACTTTGTGTGCTACCAAACGTCACAATGTAACTGGGTGATTATAACTGTGCTCTACAGGTGTCTCCAAAGGTACTTGTTGGGTTGGCGTATTTCGAGATTAGGATTTGTCACTCCGATTGTCGGAGAGGTATCTCTGGGCCCTCTCAGTAATACACATCACTTAAGCCTTGCAAGCATTGCTACTAAATGAGTTAGTTGCAGAATGATGTATTACGGAATGAGTAAAGAGACTTGCCGGTAACAAGATTGAACTAGGTATTGAGATACCGACGATCGAATCTCGGGAAAGTAACATACCGATGACAAAGGGAACAACGTATGCTGTTATGAGGTCTGACCGATAAAGATTTTCGTAGAATATGTGGGAGCCAATATGAGCATCCAGGTTCCGCTATTGGTTATTGACCGAAGACATGTCTCGGTCATGTCTACATAGTTCTCGAACCCGTAGGGTCCGCACGCTTAACGTTTCGATGCCGGTTATATTATGAGTTTATGAGTTTTGATGTACCGAAGGTTGTTCGGAGTCCTGGATGTGATCACGGACATGACGAGGAGTCTCGAAATGGTCGAGACATGAAGATTGATATATTGGACGACTATATTCGGACACCGGAATGGTTCCGGGGGTTACCGGATATATACCGGAGTACCGGGGGGTTACTGGAACCCCCCTGGGGGTTATTGGGCCTCATGGGCCCAAAGTAGTGGAAGAGGAGAGGCAGCAGGAGGTGGCGCGCAGCCCCCCTTGCCCCAATCCGAATTGGGAAAGGGAAGGGGGCGCGGCCCCCCTTCTCCTTCCTTCTCTCCACCTCCTCCTTCCCCCTTCTCCTAGTTGGAATAGGAAAGGGGGGGCAAAACCTACTTGGAGTAGGATTGCCCCCCTTGGGCGCGCCTCCTCCTCTAGGTCGGCCCCCTCCTCCTCCACTCCTTTATATACGTGGCCAGGGGGCACCCCATAGACACAACAATTGATCTCTAGATCTCTTAGTCGTGTGCGGTGCCCCCGTCCACCATAATCCACCTCGATCATATCGTAGCGGTGCTTAGGCAAAGCCCTGCGACGGTAGAACATCATCATCATCACCACGCCGTCGTGCTGACGGAACTCTCTCGTGAAGCTCTACTGGATTGGAGTTCGCGGGACGTCATCGAGCTGAACGTGTGCTGAACTCGGAGGTGCCGTGCGTTCGGTACTTGGATCGGTCGGATCGTGAAGACGTACGACTACATCAACCGCGTTGTGCTAACGCTTCCGCTTTCGGTCTACGAGGGTACGTAGACAACACTCTCCCCTCTCGTTGCTATGCATCACCATGATCTTGCGTGTGCGTAGGAATTTTTTTGAAATTACTACGTTCCCCAACAGGACCCGGGGGTGTCCTCCTCCTCGTCCGGCCGTGCGACCTCTCCCTGCCTCCGCACCGTCAAGCCGGAGCTCCGCCCCGTCAAACCGGAGTCCCAGGACACGCCGGTCAGCCATCGCACCCGCAGCTCCGGCGTCCGCATCGCCGACTCCTCCCCCACCTCTGGCCGCCTCGTCCTCGTCAAGCCGAAGGCGGAGCCCAGCCTCCCCGCGGAGTATGAGGCCATAGTCCGGCGCGGCTTCTCCAACGAGGAGACCCTAAAGTGGGCACGGGACGACTACCTCCGTGACGAGATGGTCCGGCAGCGCCAAGCCCTGGAGGAGATAGCCGCCCGCAAGCGTGGCCGCGAGGACGAGCACGGCGTGGTGATCCTCGACGGAGACGAGGACGAGGACGCTCCTGGACCGTCCAACCCGCCGCGCCAACCTGGGGAGGGGTGCAGCAGGGACGGCGGCCGCAGAGGAGGCGACGACGACGACAACGGCGGCGGCGGCTACACGATGTTCTACAGGCTCCTCGGCATGTAGAGCTTCGAGGGCGGCCGGCGGTGGGCGGCGAGTAGCGTTTTTTTTCTTTTTTTGTAAAATATTTTAAATATGTATGAACTCGCCGAAGTTTGGATGAATTTGCGCCTAGTTTGTGTTTTTCAAATACCTCGTGGGCGCCGCGACTGGGGCGCATCATACCCCCAGCACGCGGTTATCGCCGGTGCGTCCGAGGGGGCGATTTTTAGCACCTCCTGGGAGGCCAACCGCTGGAGATGCTCTTATATGGGAGAGCGCTCGCTCCTGCGTACGAGCGCATGGGCGCCATCGAGTCATGTCCTATTCTTTTTGGTTTTTGTGTGCTGTTTTGCTGCAATCCTACATATTCGCCTTTTCGATGTAAAAGTATTGAAATTTATGCTACAATGCTACATAAAACTATTTTTGCTTTGATTTAGTATTGTTCGGTTTTGTTATGAAGTATTGCTGCAATGGTACAGACTTCCAGTGTAGATAGCAGTGAGAAGTTGTAGCTCCATTTGGCTGGGCTTCACACACGTGGCAACATGCAGCATCCACGGCATGGCGCTGATGCGTGTGGGGCAGGCGATGTGACTTCCCAGCGTGCAGGTGGACGAGTGTACCGGGGCAAAGAAAGAAATAACTTGCGCAGCTTTTTATTCCACCAGTTTAACCAAATGGGATTAGAAAAAGGGCAACGATAGGTGCCGGTCGGCCCGCAGCCATCGGACTCGGTGCGGGTAACCATTCGATCCACTTCTTCCTCACGAGCAGGTACGAAGAAAAGAAAAAGGCCCCTGCATCTGGTCACTCCCCTCCGTCTCGCCGGCTGCATGTGCTATCCAAGGGCCGCCCTCGCCGGCTGTCCTCGACACCGGTCGCTGCCCTCGCCGGCCGTCCTCGTCGCCGGTCGGTGCCCTTGCCTGCCGTCCTCGTCGCCGGTCGCTATCCTCGCCGGCCATCCTTGTCGCCGACTCCACACATGCAAACATATGCGTCCCGCGGGTTGTAGCTCTGCCGACGATGGTTGTAGGTCCGGTGGCGACGATCATATCTCGCCGGCGCGCTCGCCGCCGCTCGTAGCGCCTCACTGTTGCAACATCTTGCTCGCACCCTTCCAGCAAAATCAAGTGTCGGTTTCAACAAAACATACATGTCGTCGTGGGATGCAGCAAACCGTGACGGCGATTATAGCTCGATGGGGCATCGATAGTAGCAATTTTGCAACGTGGTTGTAGCATCTAGGAAAAAAGTCGCGACACCAAAAAGTTGCTTGGAGCAGCGGCGTCGTCGCCCCTCACGGTCACCATGCCCACCAGACTTGGTTGTAGCAAAAATTGGAGCTGGTCGTAGCAAAAAGGAAAGTCGGTTGTAGCAAAAACCAAGTCACCGCACGCTGTTGCTTCGCTCGACGCTGGTTGCAGCTTCCTGGGAGGTGGCTGTAGCATTCTGAGCTTCGGTTACAACTCCGACGATGACAGGTTCGAGTGTGCCGACGCCGGTTTGCAGCTATGTTGATGCCGGTTCCAACAATTCTAGAGGCTGGTTCCAGCATTGCCAACAGCCGTTTGCATCTCTGCCACGGGCGGTTGCAGCTGTGGCGATGGCCGGTTCCAACATCGCCGCTGCCCCTGGTTCTAGGCTTGTAGCTCTACCAACGGGCGACGGCTGGTTACAGCATTTCTAACGCATGGTTGTAGCTCCATTGATGGTCCGTTCCAGCAAAAAAATGTCGCCCCCCGTCGCAGCGGTCAAGCGTGTCATCTCCAGCGCCGGCGACATCCCTCGTCGCCTTCGACGGCTGCGGTGGCCGCTTATATGTGAGAGAAAACGAAAGAGAGAGAAAGTAGTTCCTTTGCGTGGAAAGAGAAGAAGTGCATGTGGGTGTTCAGAGCAAAGGGATAAGGGAGCCGCGTGTCGAGTTTCTGGTGATTGCTTGGTCACGTGGGCCAACGTGCGCGAGGCCATTGGCCGAAGACTCAGCCGGTGCGCCGGTTCTAAACATTTACCTTAGAAAAATCATACGTGCGCGGTGCGACCGGCCGAAATTTAGACAGATACACCGACGCTTATCACTGGCTAAAAAAAGTAAGCTTAAAATAATGAGCTTGGATACCAGACCCGCACTCACTAGTTTGTATGAAAATTAAGGCGAACGGATTTTGGCGAAATCACTAATTGAGGAGTACTCATTGGAAAGATCACTCCAACCTTCTCAGGTTGCGACAAGTGACGCGTTGCATATCCGTCACTTGTCGCAACCCGAGAGTTATCCTTTTTTCGCAGATCCGTTTATTCAAAACGTTCTATCTTTCAAACCGTGTGTCCGAATCTCGAACCGTTTTCACTGTTGGATTCCTCGTGTCGAGATCTTCAAAACTAGATCCCATGTTGATAAGTTTTGAAAAACATTTTTTGCACGAAAAAACCGGACAAAAAAACTGAACCGAGAGCACGGGTTTTCTCCCTTTATGAAAGAGGCACGCCCGTGTCTCTCACCAAATCATACCCGTGCCTCTCGCGGAAGCAAAACCGTGACTCTCACGAAAGGAAAAAAAAGAGAAAACGTGTTTTTTTCGTTTTCAAGAGGCACGGCCATGACTCTCGTGAAAACACAATCGTACCTCTCGCGGAAGCAAAACCGTGACTCTCGCTCAAGGAATTATTTTTTAGGAAATACATTTTTTTTCATTTCCGAGAGGCACGGTCATGGCTCTCACCAAAGCACAGCCGTCTCTTTATTGGAAGCAAAAACCGTGACTCTTGCGAAAGAAAAAAAGAGAGCAGAAAATGCGTTTTTTTCCTTTCCGAGAGGCAAGGCCGTGACTCTCACGAAAGCAAAACCATGCCCCTCACGGAAGTAAAACCGTGACTCTCGCGAAAGAAAAAAAGAAAAAGTGTTCTTCATGCAAAAAGAAAAAAATTGATATTTTTTTATCCAAAAGCTAAGGCAGACCGGTGGAAAACCAAAACGTCGAAAAAGCCGAAAAAACCATTTAAAAAGCCGAAAACGCGTGCGGAAAAATAAAAAAATGGAGCACCCAGAGCGCGACACGTGGCGAACGGCTGAGAGCGCGCCAAGTGGCGTTGATCATTGTGAGGTTCCGAAGGAGCGCTCGTCAACTAGTTGCTCTCGAATTTTGGTATCGACTTTTTTAGCTTATGTTTTTCATTTTAAAGAATTGCTTTTTCTTAAGAATTTTTTTGAAGAACTGCTAGTCCATTATTGCTGAAAGCTCACAGGGAATGGGCCAGGCCTAAGCTTCGGGTGGTCGGGATCGTTGCGTGTGAGTGTGGTATTGGACGCCAGTGTGCATCCAATAGCCAAGCTTTCGTTAAAGGGAGGAACAAACGGGCCGGCCCAATTCGCAGGCGTCGAGTGAATGCGGGAATTTCATAAAACATAAAAGCGAACGCACGGGAAGTCAAACTCCCGACCTCACACTGCATGCGATGGTAGCCAGCTGCAGCGTTAAATTGTAAGTACTAACTTAAGCGGCAGTTCCGTTTTTCATAACTTTTTCAACGTTTCTTGGAAAAAATGTGAACAAATTTCTTAGAAAATTCGAAAAATGTTTTCAAATATGAAATTTTTCGAAATTTGATCAACTTTTTGAAACATGTTCATTTTTGAAAAAATGACCAAAATTTGAAAACATGAATACTTTTTAAAACTTTAAAAAAAATATGATATCTGAACAATTTTTTGAAATGTAAACATTAAAAAAAGCTGAATTCAAAATTAATCAATGCATTTTCTTAGTATACGGTGAACATTATTAAAATATGCACCAAACATTTTTCAAAATATGTGGTGAAGTTTTTTTCAAATGCACGTTGAACAAATTCCTTTACACAATGAACAATTTTTATGCAGAGCGAACAGTTTTCTGATGTACAGTGAACATTTTTATTCAATACTATGAACCTTATTTTAAATGTGCACAATTTCTGAAAACATGGGAAAAATTGGTATTTTGAAATTTTTTTGGAATTTTGATTTTTGAATTTTTTGTAAACATTATTTTTTTGAAAACATGGAAAAAACATGGGATTTCATTTTTTTGAAAACTGAAACTATCTTTCAAATTTTGAACATTTTAAAAATTATGGGAAAATAAAAAGGAAACATGAAAATGGAAAATAAAATAGAGAATGGAAAATAAGCAGAAAAAATAAAAAAATAAAAAATAAAAGGAAAAACAAAAAAAATGAAGAAACAAAGGAAATCAGTAAAAGAAAACAAATTAGAAAAAAACGATTGGTCGCTCAAAGTGGGCCGGTCCGTTGTCCCAAAACCAGTTGTTCGCTCGAAGTGGGTCGACCCGTGTAGCGTCGGTCGGTCACTTTGCTTCAGTGAAGCCGCGTTAGTTTGACGCTCATGGGTGGTTAGTAGGTTTCGTCGAGTGTGGGTGATGCTTTATAGAGCACCGCACTGCCTGCCTAGTGTGTACTCTCTCTCTCTCTCTCTCTCTCTCTCTCTCTCTCACACACACACACACACACACACACACACACACAAATTGCGTGACATGCACATCATAGTGTAGCGTATGAGACATGAACTCTTCGCTGAACCACCCTATGTTTCTCTCTCTCCTTAATCCCCAACTCCTCTCTTGCATCTAGAAAGGTTAAGCACACCACACTTGGTATTCCAAACTCAGATCCGTTGCGATTTCTTGAACAGATCATGAAATATTTCGTTCCCAACTATTAAGCATGGACGAAAGGCGGTGCAGGGGGGCCACACGTCCTGGCCACGTGGGGCCCCTGTCTAGCCTCCTGCAAGGTCCCCACAATTTCTAGAATCTTCATGATGCAAAAAAATCATATTAAATCCTCAGTTTTTTTGACTTCCATGGATATGGATTTTCTGAAAATTCAAAAACATGCAGAAAACCGCAAATGGCTCTCGGCATTAAATTAGTAGGTTAGTCTAGAAAAAATGATATAAAAATGTTGATATTATAATAGCATGAAACAATAAAATATGTATATACGTTTGAGATGCATCAACATATCCCAAGATTAATCTCTGCTCACCCTCGAGTAGGTAGATGATAAAACATAGATAATTTTTGATATGGAATGCTACCTAGCATAATCTTAATCAAATGGTGTAAGCTATTTGAACTCGGGATAAAAGTGATTCAAAGCAATAGTCTATCAATTTGACAATGAACAAACAATAGATGAGCATATAAATAATTAAGCATTGCCTTTCAAGAATAAAGATGCTAAAGGACATGTTTCCGTATATAAGAAAATAAATAAATAGGTGTATCATGGAGAGCATAGTTCATTGTCAAGTTGTGAATGTATGTAGCTTAAAGCTCTATGCAAAAGTTCAACTTAACAGCCTCTGTCGATATACTACTATATTAAACAAGTGGCGAGAAAAGGTAAACCTTGAAATGGGTATTGGAGATCTGATGGGGGCTTGTTAGATATAATGGGCCTAGCCCGTCTACAATTTTTGGAATCTCAAAGAGGCCCATGTAAAAATGAAAATTGGTGGTGCTAAAGTTTAGTACCATACCGCTAGTGGAGGAAGTGTTTAGGGCACTTTTGGTTCATAAGGTAGGAAAATCATAGGAATAGGAAAGTCATAGAAAATAAGATGACATGTATCTCAAATCCTGTGAGTAGGAATAGGAAAGGAGATACTCTTCGATTCACATCATACGATTTTTTTCCATTGAGTCTAGGCTAATATTTATTTTCCTATGAAATGTGGAGGATAGGAAGAATTCCTCCATAGGAATAGGATTCCATTCCTACAAACCAAAGGGCTCTAAAGGAATTTTTCTTATAGAAATCCTATCCTATGAAATTCCTACAAGATTCCTCTAAACCAAAGGAGGCCTTAACCTCTTTATATAGTGGATTTTCTCCACCATCCTGAGTGATGTGTTGAGTGGAGAAATAGAAGACTACACGCGCTCGTTTGCCTCTCTTGGCCAAGCTCAGGGCCAGGCCATGCGTGTGAATGGTCTGTCGAAATCCGGTCCATTGCCTTGCAGGGGCACAACTTTCTTTTCTCGTTTTAGTTTTTGATGTCTTGGCAGATAAGTTAATTATTGCTTGTCTGGTAAGTGTACATATTACAAACCAAGTCGATTTGAGATCGTGATCATGATACTATACCGACTCTGGTCCTATTATACATACTGCTACCGGCCATGGCCAAAGACACAACAAAAACATCTAGGGTTTTGCCTCATCTCCAACTTGCGTCGCCACCGTAGTCTGATTCATCCCGAACACAGGCGTGCATTGGGTGTAGGAGAGTAGGTCTCTGGAACTATTCGTTCTTGTGATTTTGCATTGGGAGAGAACAAATTAGGTTTTTGGGAAGTGCTCTTTGCGACTGCTCAAGTTTGTCATCATGGGTCGTCTTTCGTCCAAGTCAGATAGGTCTACTCATCGTCTCTACACCGCCGTTAGCAACAGATCGTTGCCACCATCATCATTAACAACGTTGCTCCTGCAGCAGCTAATGAACAGTACATCCATCATATGTTATGTTCATATTTGTATTTGTAGTTGCTGCTACTGAAGGAAATATGCCCTAGAGGCAATAATAAAGTTATTATTTATTTCCTTATATCATGATAAATGTTTATTATTCATGCTAGAATTGTATTAACCGGAAACGTAATACATGTGTGAATACATAGACAAACAGAGTGTCACTAGTATGCCTCTACTTGACTAGCTCGTTGATCAAAGATGGTTATGTTTCCTAACCATAGACATGAGTTGTCATTTGATTAACGGGATCACATCATTAGGAGAATGATGTGATTGACTTGACCCATTCTGCTAGCTTAGCACTTGATCATTTAGTTTGTTGCTATTGCTTTCTTCATAACTTATACATGTTCCTATGACTATGAGATTATGCAACTCCCGTTTACAAGAGGAACACTTTGTGTGCAACCAAATGTCACAACGTAACTGGGTGATTATAAAGGTGCTCTACAGGTGTCTCCAAAGGTACTTGTTGGGTTGGCGTATTTCGAGATTAGGATTTGTCACTCTGATTGTCGGAGAGGTATCTCTGGGCCCTCTCGGTAATACACATCACTTAAGCCTTGCAAGCATTGCTACTAAATGAGTTAGTTGCGGGATGATGTATTACGGAACGAGTAAAGAGACTTGCCGGTAACGAGATTGAACTAGGTATTGGGATACCGACGATCGAATCTCGGGCAAGTAACATACCGATGACAAAGGGAACAACGTATGTTGTTATGCGGTTTGACCGATAAAGATCTTCGTAGAATATGTAGGAGCCAATATGAGTATCCAGGTTCCGCTATTGGTTATTGACCGGAGACGTGTCTCGGTCATGTCTACATAGTTCTCGAACCCGTAGGGTCCGCACGCGTAAAGTTCGGTGACGATCGTAATTAGGGTTTTTGTGTTTTGATGTACCGAAGGTTGTTCAGAGTCCCGGATGTGATCACGGACATGACGAGGAGTCTCGAAATGGTCGAGACATAAATATTGATATATTGGAAGCCTATATTTGGATATCGAAATCGTTTTGGGTGAAATCGGGATTTTACCGGAGTACCGGGGGGGTTACCGGAACCCCCCGGGGGTTAATGGGCCTATATGGGCCCTAAGGGAGAAGAGGAGGGCCGGCCAGGGCAGGCCGCGCGCCCCCTCCCCCCTAGTCTGAATAGGATAAGGAAGGAGGGGGGGGGGCGGCGCCCCCCTTTCCTCTTTCTCCCTTCCCCTTTCCTTCTCCAAAAAGGCAAGAAGGGGGGGAGTATGTAACGCCCCGAGACCGATGTGCCAGGTGTCGTGCAGTTATTCGCTGTTGTTGCCTTGTCATTGCTTGCGTGTCATGCATTGCATATCATGTCATCATGTGCATTTCATTTGCATACGTGTTCATCTCATGCATCCGAGCATTTTCCCCTTTATCCGTTTTGCATTCCGGCGCTTCGTTCTCCTCCGGTGGTCAATTCTACCTTTATTTCATGTGTGGGGATTAAACATTTCCGGATTGGACCGAGACTTGCCAAGCGGCCTTGGTTTACTACCGGTAGACCGCCTGTCAAGTTTCGTACCATTTGGACTTCGTTTGATACTCCAACGGTTAACCGAGGGACCGAAAAGGCCTCGTGTGTGTTGCAGCCCAACACCCCTCCAAAGTAGCCCAAAACCCACCTAAACCCTCTCCATCATCTCGGTCGTTCGATCATGATCGCGTGGCCGAAAACCGCACCTCATTTGGACTCTCCTAGCTCCCTCTACCTATATATATGTGATCCCCTCCGAAATTCGCGCAGACGAAACCCTAATTTTCCCTCCGCGCCGCGCCGGACATGTCCGACCCCGCGCCGGACATGTCCGACCCCGCGCCGGACGCGTCCATCCCAGCCGGCCACCTCACTCCGACCAATACCAACGTGCCACGTCACCGCCGCCACCGCCCTCATCCACTCACGCACTGCCACCTCACCCTCTCTCTCCTCCCCACTTCGCCGGGCCCGCCGGAGCCCATCCGCGGCCCGCCGTGGGCCGACCCGGGCCGAGCCGTTCGCCGCCCTTTCCCTCATCCGCCGCCGCCCGATCCGGGCCCTCGCCGCCGGCCACCATCTCTGGCGACCCTTCGTCGGAACCGCGCAAGCTCCCCGCCGCCGCCAAGCTTCCTCGCCGCCTCACCGCGTGGACCGCGGCGTCCTCCCGCGCCTTGCCTCCCACTCCGGTCGAGCCCCGCCGCCAAGCTTCTTCGCTGCTCGTCGCCGCCGCCAGACGCCATGGGCGCCGCCTCACCTCCCGAGCGGGCCACGGGCCACCTTGCCCCGCAGCCCGCACCACTCGCGCCACCGGCCGGAGCGCCCCTTCCCGCCGCCGCCGCGCCCGGATCCGGCAAGGTCCGGGCCGGATCTGCCCTCGCCGACCTCCTCCGCAGGCTCCCTCGCCGGAGAAAGCCTCCCTCGCCGGAGTTCGCGCGACCTCGCCGTAGTTTTGGTCCGGCCAGATCTGGACCAGATCCACCAACCCCGCCATCCAAACGCCGCCCCTCGTCCCAGATCCACCCCGTCCCGAAACCGCTCCATCCCGCGTTGACTTTCGCGGAGGTATAATTTCTCCAAGTCCCCGAAATTCCCAGATCCATGTGCCCATGTTCATGGCCTCGTAACTTTGCATCCGTAGCTCCGATTTATGTATTTAGCATATCAAAATGTTCGTCTCAGAGAGTACATCATTTCATCTCATTGCATCATGTTCATTTGAGTTCATCTTGATGCCCGAAATGCTGTTAGAAGAGGGCTACTTGAGTTAATTGTCAGATCTGCTACTCCATTTAGACATTTGTCATTTTTGCCATGTTTATTGTGTGCATGTTATGCCCTGATGCTCTACATATGTTTTGTTAAGGGTTTTGCCATCTTTCCAGAGGTGCAACCCATGTATTTTTGTGATGTGTGTGGTGACTAGTGCAAGCTTGCAAAGTGGTGCACTTGGTAATTCTGTTTTCAGGGACTTAGCAATTCCACTAAGTCCTTGACCTGTTTATCTCATGATGCCATATGTTCATGTTGTTTCCTAGTGATTTGTGCCTCTTTTGAGGATGATCAGTAAGGATGTTTTATTAATCTTGTAGTGCTCTATCCATCCATGTCTTTGTTTGCAATTATGGAGCACCCTAGCTTGAGTCAATCGAGCTCTACTTTTGCTACTTTGTGAATCTGGGCAGATTGTCAACTTGTTTGCAATTTTGCCGATGATGTTGTAGTTGATCCGTGCATGCTATGCCATTGTTCTTGCCATGTCTAGCTTGCTTTTTGTGTGTTCTTGATAGATGTATGCTTATCTTGTCATGACTTGCACCGTAGTGAGTGCATCGAGCTCGTAAACATGCCCACTTGAGTTATGTTTCAGCATGTGCCAGTTTTCACTAAGTCTGAAAACTGATTATGCTTTTGCTATGTTGCCATGCTTGTTAGTATATTTTCTGATCCCTTTTGGCTCAAGGTCACTAAGGGACTTTTGTTAAGCTATTTGAGTAGCTCCATGCCATGTTTTACTTTGCCATGTTCAGGTCCTGTAGCATGTAGTTTCGTTGCACCGAAGAGTGCTATCTGATCTGAAATTTCAGACAAGTGTTAATTTCACTAAGTCTGAGATCTGTTTACCATATGCAGTTTTGCCATGCTTGTTTGAACCTGTTAATGGATGAATTGGCCGTAGCTCAGTGCTAGACTTTTGTTAAACATCTTGAATGCATCCCTGCCATGTATTTTGTTGTCATGTTTGAGTGTTGTTTCATGTTCATCTCATTGCTTTTAGATGGCTACTTGCTGTAAATCGTAGACCGGTGTCATATTTGAATCGTTTGCCATTTCCAAACCTAACTCCGATTCCAGCATTCTTTATATCATTTTCAAGCGATTTCATCTCATCTTTCCAGTGACACACTTGGATTTCCAAGTTGAGGCCAGGATCATTCATTCCTTGTCAAATCATGCATATGCATCGCATACCGCATCCCGCATATCATACCATGTTCATGTGTTGGTTGTTTACTATGTTGTGTGCTTCTTTTCCGGTGTTTGCTTCTTCGGGTTGGTTCCGATTACGTCGCGTTTGTGAGGACCCGTTCGTCTACATTCCGTTTGTCTTCTTCATGGACTCGTTCTTCTTCCTTGCGGGATCTTAGGCAAGATGACCATACCCTCAAAATCACTTCTATCTTTGCTTGCTAGTTGCTCGCTCTTTTGCTATGCCTATGCTGCGATACTGTAAGTGCATCTAGTGCCACCCCTAGTTGGTTTTGGAGTATTGACGACAAACCTAGTTGAGGGACTAATGTGTTTGTGAGAATTGCAGGATAACACAGGTAGAAGTCCCTCATTGATTCGGTTTTACTACCAGAGATGACCCCTAAAAATGTACGAAGACATTGAAGTCAATGGTGGTATATGAAGACATTCACTTTGAAGACTATGACAAGAGAAGACACCACATGAAGCCTATGGAGCTCGAAGACTTAGATCTTTCGTAGTTCTCTTTCATTTGTGTTGAGTCATAGGAACCACCGTACTGTTAAGTGGGGTCCAAGAGAACCAGTCAGAACGACTGAAGTGATGCCTAAACAAAAAACCTATGTCTTCGAGTGAAGACTATGAGAGCAAATCTTGTCCAGAGTCGGACAAGTCAGCTTTGCTTGTAGCCCAAGTAAAGTTGCCGTGTGAGTTTGAAATCTGACCGTTGGAACACGTGTCAGTTCCTTAGTGACCCAGGGTCATTTCGGACAAATCAGGTCGGGTTGCCAAGTGGCTATAAATAGCCCACCCCCTACAACCATAAACGGTTGGCTGCTCAGATTCAGTGCACGGCTTTTGTCGTTTGAGAGCAACCCACCTCGAAGCCTTTGAGAGAGAGAATACCTAGCGAGGATAAAGCCCTAACCACCCAGAGCCAGAGAGAATTGGGCATCACTTAAGTCTTCTTGTCTGAGTGATCTGAAGACTTATTACACTTGAGGACTGTGCATCCTCCAGCCGGTTAGGCGTCGCGTTCTGAGCATCCAAGAGTCATTGTGGATTGCCGGTGAACGAAGTCTGTGAAGGTTTGGGAGTCTACCTTGAAGACTTACCAGAGTGATTGGGCGAGGTCTGTGTGACCTTAGCTCAGGGAGAATACGGTGAGGACTGGGTGTCCTGAGCTGCGGTTCAGGACTGGGTGTCCGGGACTGTGTGTCCTAAGGTTTAAATACCTAGCCGCTCCAACCAGACGTACAGTTGTCACAGCAACTGGAACTGGTCCAACAAATCATTGTCTTCAACGAGTCACTGGTTTCATCTTCACTTCCCTCTACATACCGTTACTCGTTGTGAAGTCATTGCATGTTTGTTGTATCTTTTGTCTTCACTGAGTGACTGTGTGTTCTGTTTGGCTTCATAATATCTTCCTACCTGATCCGTATTACACTGCAACTATTTGTCATTGTGCTTTCACTCTATTGAATACTTGACCATGGCTTGCCTAGTGTAGTCTACCTTCTGCTGCATAGTAATAGGCATATCTCTACTGTTTGTCTTCATAACTTCCATGTTTTGAAGACTTTCATAAAAATCGCCTATTCACCCCCTCTAGTCGATATAACACACTTTCAATTGGTATCAGAGCAAGGTGATCCCTTGGTCTGTGTGATTCGGTTTAACCACCTGGAGTTTTAGCTATGTCAACCGCAGGGATAATCAAAGCATCCGCTGCGTGCCCCGTCTTCGATGGAACTGAATATCCCTACTGGAAGAATAAGATGTGCATGCATCTTGAAGCCATTGACGTCGACCTATGGTATGTCGTCGAGAACGGTGTTCCCAAGGCTGGAGAAGGTGTCACTGCTGCTGATGTCAAGAAGTTCACTCAACTGGACTCTACTGCCAAGAATATCATCTGTGGTCATCTGACCAAAGGACAGTATGGCCGTGTGAGTGCCTTGAAGACATCCAAGCTGGTCTGGGACTGGCTCTCCAAGGTCAATGAAGGCATCTCAACCCAGAGAGATCAGAGAATCAGTGTTCTTCACAACCTCTTCAACCGCTTCAAGCGAAATGACAATGAGAATGTCCAGCACACATTTGACCGACTCACTGACATCACAAATGAGCTTCAAGCCCTCGGCGCCACTGAGATCACCAAACATGACATCGTCAAGACGCTGCTGAGATCACTTGATAGTTCGTTTGACATCCCAGCCCTGATGATTCAAGAACGTCCTGATTTCAAGACACTCGATCCGTCTGACATACTCGAGAGGCTCAACACACATGAGTTTCAGCTTTCTGAGAAAAGAGATATCTACGGTCCAAACTACGAGCGAACTCGTGCCCTGAAGGCAAAAGCTGTTTCCTCATCTGAAGAAGAATCTGACAGCAGTTCTGATGATCCTGAAGACATTGGAAGGGAACTTGCAATGCTAGTGAAGAAGTTCCAAAATTCACCAAGAAGAAAGGCTTCAGAAAGTCTTCACAATCAAGCTCAAGGAATGATGAAGCTTCTACTCATGACTACAAGAATAAAACATGCCACAAGTGCAAGAAAACTGGACACTTCATCTCTGAGTGTCCACAGTGGGACAATGAGAACAGAAAGAAGAAGAAGAGCAAGGAATATGACTCTGACGACAAGAAGAAGAAGAAATACTCAAAGTCTTCTTCCAAGTCTTCCTCAAAGTCTTCATCACACAAGAAGAGCTCATCTGGCAAGGCACGTGCGTTTGTTGGCAAGGAAATGGATTCATAGGAGGAGTCCGCTTCTGAGGAGGCAGAGGTGGAGTCTGAGGAGGAGTCTGATTCTGGCATTGCAAGTCTGGCTACAGCATACGTTGCCAAGTCCATCTTCAACATTGAAGACAATGACTCCATCACCGACACCGATGCAAATGACAAGGACTACTCTGATCCTACCTACTGCTTCATGGCACCCGGTGCCAAGGTAAACACACGCACTACTCACTATCAAACATCTAGTGACGATGACTCTGATTGTGATTCAAAACCCAGCTACAAAACACTTGCTAAGATTGCAACTGAACAACAGAAAGCCATGGAACATATTCAAAAACTATTAGACAGAAGCGATGATCTGTTGGGTGCTGAAATGACTCGATCTGAATCCTTAATTGAAGACATAAAAAATCTTCACGTTAAGTATCAGGAACTTGAAGATCGTCATGATACTCTCTCAACAACTCATGAAAAGCTTTCCTATGATTATCTTCAAAGGAAGCAAGATCTTGAGAAATTGAGAGCGGCTCATGAAGATCTTCAAAAGGAAAACGAGTCACTTCGTGCCGAACAGATCAGTTCCGCTCAGGAAGGATTTGAACCACCATGTCTTAAATGCATTGAGCGTGATAATGCTGCTTCTGTTGCTGAATGTTCTACTGCTACTGCTGTTGCAATATCCTCAACTGTTGATGTGGTAACTAACCCCTCTGCTGAGGATACCACTGCTATTGCTGATGAGAATGCTAGGTTGAAGACATTGCTTGAAACAGGGATGTACAAAAGTCTTAAAGGGCATCAGACATTATGTGATGTCCTCAAGAAGCAGATTCTGAACCGAAACCCTAGGAAAGAGGGTGTTGGGTTCGTAAGGAAAATGAATGCAGATGGCTCTTACTGGAAACCTGAGCAGTACCCCAAAACCAAGTGGGTTGCTGCAAAGGAACCAGTAGCAGATCCATCCAATTTATCTAGATTCACTTGTGCTAACCCCATTATCATTGATGAATCCTTTGATGCAAACTATGTACTGTTTAAGAATCAGAATGGTGAAGTGTTTGCCAGGTACATTGGTACTAACTGCAGGAATGGACCACCTATGAAGAAGATCTGGGTTCCGAAAAAGTGTCTGGAAAATCTTCCCGTGAATGTCTTCATGACTCCTCACATGAAAAAGACAAACCTCAGACCAAAGGCTTCATACAGACAGAGGACTCACCTGAGTCGCACTAACGCAAATGTTTTGCAGGGAAACCACACTCAGGCATATGAATATGAGAGCGGTTCATCAAACCGCCATGTTCATATGACCAAGAACTATTCTACCTATTCATATGAGTACTATTGTACGCCTGCTAGACTGTTTGCTAGGGCTCCAAAGCCAAAATTCTCAGATGCTGCACTTAGACTTAGTGCTTCCAAGCCACCCTTGAAGACGAGGGTGGCTAAGAAAGCTTAACTCTCTTTTGCAGGGAAAGGTCTCCAGCAGAAAACCAAAATCTTCTGACGCTATTGCTGGGGACCTTAAACATCTTGTAGGGCGCAAGATCAAATGCCCGAATGGCATCACTATGTACTTCGTTCCTGAATCGCATGCTACTCTCCTTATTAGTCCTAATCTGGATCTAAGTTTTCATAACCCACTGGTTCGTCAAATGTTTTTGCTTCACAATTCTCTTCGTGAAGCCTATCCCCCTAACTGCACTGTAGGGTACGACACCAGTGTCTTCAGAATGGATTATTGACAGTGGGTGTACAAATCACATGACTGGCAAAAGAAGCCTTCTTATGGACTCAACCTTGCGTCCATCTGACAAGAGCCACATCACATTCGCTGACACTGGTAAAAGTAAGGTATTGGGTCTAGGTAGAGTTGCAATCTCAAAGGATCAACACATGGATAAAGTCATGCTTGTTGAATCCCTTGGCTTCAACTTAATGTCTGTCTCAATGCTTTGCAATTTGAACATGATAGTAATATTCGGAAAATATCGTTGCCTGGTACTAATGGAATCTGACAAGTCTCTAGTGTTTGAAGGGTATCGGAAAGATGATTTGTACGTGGTAGATTTCTCAGCAGGACCACAACTTGCAGTATGTCTTCTGGCAAAAGCTTCAGAATGCTGGCTTTGGCATCGGAGGCTTGGGCATGCTGGCATGAGGAAGCTCCACACCCTTGCAAAGAAGAAGCATGTCATAGGCATCGAGGGCGTCAAGTTCAAGAAAGATCACTTATGCGGTGCCTGTGAAGCAGGGAAGATGACGAGGGCAAAACATCCCTCGAAGACAATCATGACCACTACTCGACCCTTCGAACTGCTTCACATGGATCTTTTCGGTCCCACTCACTACTCAACTTTTACCACTACTGCTTGCCTCTATGGCTTTGTCATTGTTGATGATTACTCTAGATATACTTGGGTGCACATAATCCTTTACAAGACTGAAGTGCAGGATGTCTTCAGACGCTTCGCCAATCGAGCAATGAACAACTATGGCGCCAAGATAAAGCACATCAGAAGTGACAATGGCACTGAATTCAAGAACACTGGCCTTGATACATATCTTGATACTTTGGGCATCACACATGAATTCTCAGCTCCGTACACGCCACAGCAGAATGGCGTCGTCGGATGCAAGAACAGAACACTCATTTGAGATGGCCAGAACAATGCTAGATGAATACAAGACTCCAAGAAAATTCTGGCCTGAAGCCATTGACAATGCATGTCATACAATCAATCGTGTTTATCTTCACAAGCTTCTGAACAAGACATCTTATGAACTCCTAACTGTCAAGAAGCCAAATGTCAGTTACTTTAGAGTATTTGGCGCAAGGTGCTGGATCAAGGACCCACACCATACCTCAAAGTTTGCACCAAAAGCACACGAGGGCTTTATGCTTGGATATGGAAAGGATTCGCACTCCTACAGAGTCTTCAATCTCTTTCATTACAAAGTGGTTGAAACAGTGGATGTGCGGTTCGATGAGACCAATGGTTCACAAAGAGAGCAACTGCCAGATGTGCTAGATGAAGTTCCAACTAGTGAATCAATCAAGCTAATGGGAACTGGAGAGATTATACCTTCTGAAGCTCATCCTGAAGAAGAACTTATCATCTCAGCACCTGATCCACATGAAGACAATGCTCAGCCTGAAGACATTTCTCTCAACAACAACTCAGATCAGCAAGAGCAAAGTCTTCGCCCTGTACATCCTTGTGTTGCCAATGAAGTGCAGATTGACAGAATAATTGACAGCATCAATGCACCTGGTCCACTCACTCGTTCAAGGGCAACTCAGCTGGCAAATTTCTGTGGGCACTTCGCATTCATCTCAATTACAGAACCCAAGAAAGTTGAAGAAGCCTTCATGGAACCTGAATGGATTCAAGCTATGCAAGAAGAGCTTCAACAGTTTGAGCTGAACAATGTATGGGAACTGGTTAAGCGTCCTGATCCACGGAAGCACAATATAATAGGCACCAAATGGATATACCGCAACAAGCAAGATGAGCATGGTCAAATTGTTAGAAACAAAGCTCGTCTCGTTGCTCAAGGATATACTCAAGTGGAAGGCATTGATTTCGATGAAACATTTGCTCTTGTGGCCAGACTTGAAGCCATACGTATACTGATAGCCTATGCAAATCATCATAACATACTTCTATATCAAATGGATGTGAAGAGTGCCTTTCTCAATGGCAATATTGAAGAAGAAGTGTATGTTGCACAACTGCCTGGGTTTGAAGATCCAAAACATCCTGACATGGTATACAAGCTCAACAAGGCACTGTATGGCCTCAAACAAGCCCCTCGGGCCTGGTATGACACACTCAAATATTTCCTGAAGAGCAAAGGCTTCATACCTGGTTCCCTAGATCCCACTCTCTTCACGAAGACATATGATGGTGAACTGTTTGTGTGCCAAATATATGTGGATGACATTATCTTCGGCTGCACCAATCAGAAGTACAGTGAAGAGTTTGGCTATATGATGCAAGAGCAATATCAGATGTCTATGATGGGGGAGCTGAAGTTCTTCCTCGGTCTTCAAATACGACAACAACGCAACGACATCTTCATATCTCAAGAGAAGTATCTCAAAGAGTGCCTGAAGAAGTTTGGTATGCAACACTGCAAAGGCTTCACAACACCAATGCCAGCCAAACATCATCTGGGTCCCGACGACAATGGTAAAGAGTTCGATCAAAAGCTATACCGCTCCATGATTGGTTCTTTGCTTTATTTATGTGCATCTAGGCCAGATATTATGCTTAGTGTTTGCATATGTGCTCGATTTCAAGCGGCACCAAAGGAGTTGCATCACTTAGCTGTGAAGCGAATTCTTCGATATTTGGCTCACACCCCAACTCTCGGATTATGGTATCCAAAGGGCTCAGAGTTTGATCTGGTTGGATTCTCGGATGCTGATTATGCTGGTGACAAGGTTGATCGGAAGTCTACATCAGGCACATGTCACTTTCTGGGACGATCACTTGTATGTTGGTCTTCAAAGAAGCAGAATTGTATATCTCTCTCCACTGCTGAATCTGAATACATTGCTGCTGGATCTTGCTATGCTCAGCTTCTGTGGATGAAGCAAACTCTCAAGGACTATGGCGTTCATCTGAAGCAAGTGCCACTTTACTGCGACAACGAAAGCGCCATCAAGATTGCCAATAACCCAGTTCAGCACTCGAAGACAAAGCACATAGAAATTCGTCATCATTTTCTTAGAGATCATGTTGTGAAGGAAGATATTGATATCATACACGTCAACACTGAAGAGCAATTGGCAGATATCTTCACCAAGCCCTTGGATGAGAAGAGATTTTGCAAGTTACGGTGTGAGCTAAATATCCTGGAATCCTCGAATGTCCTGTGATCAGGCACACATCCTAACACTTATGCATATTGATGACTTAGATGTGCAACACACGAAGTAAGTATATCTTCAATCAATGAAGACATACATTCTAAGTGTGAATACATTAATATGGAATTTGACTTCGGAGCGCCACGATAATTTTGCGCCGGGTCTGGGTCTAATACTTCCTATACGGTGGGTAACGCCACCACCAAACGTTCTATTTTGAAGTGTTTCACTCATGGCGTTACCTTGCAATGTCTTCACATTTGGTTTGGCTTCAATATCAACATGTCTTCATGATTATCTTCACTATGTTGATTATATATATATATATATGTATATACTAGTGTTCTGTCCTCTACAGCATTCACTTATAGCTATGTCTTCTTGTTTGAATCTTTTGAACTAAGTGAATGTGATCGGACCCTAACCTCTCTATGCTCTCTATCTCAAATTCTATCTCTCCAAGTCATATGCATTCTATTGAAACTGTCGAATGTCTTCTCTGCGTCCTTGACAGCAGAAGACACAGAGACAACCTTTATGTCCGTTTTCAATGCTCATTTATCCACATGAAATCCGGAGAAGTAGGAACGACCACCCGACAATCTAGGCGTGCATGGGACGTGGAACTGCCCCCAAAATTCCGCATGATGGCCACGTGTTACTCAGATGCGAATCGCCAGGGGCACCTGTGTAATAGCGCAGTGCCGCCCCTGTAACTATAAATACACACTCACTGCGGTCATTATCCCTTCTTCCACCCTCGCACGAACCCTAGCGCCACCGCTAGACCTCAACGACGCCGGCGACGAAGCGCTTCGCTGCCGCAACCTCTCTGACGCCGTCTTCACGCCGATCGCGGACATCGTCCTCTCCGCCGTCGCCGTAGGTGTCCTCCGTCGCCAAGTTAGGGCAGGAAGATTGAACTGCTCGGCCTCA
Source organism: Triticum aestivum (assembly GCF_018294505.1). NCBI lineage: Eukaryota > Viridiplantae > Streptophyta > Magnoliopsida > Poales > Poaceae > Triticum > Triticum aestivum. The sequence continues at coordinate 662,790,931 of NC_057797.1, read as the reverse complement.
TATTCCTCTTCGTCTAGCAGTTCCCAGTGTGGTAAATAAAACTTCTTTTTATGGCACCTTTTGATCCTATGGCTTTGTCACTTTCTACCATAAGAAGTTTCTATTCACACAAGTTAGATCTCTCTCAATCTGCATCTCATAACATGCCTAGTATATTCACTTGTGCTTCACAAAGTAGTTAGATTCCTCACTTGTACCGATCTGTGGGTTCGTACAAATCTGGAACCAACTTCTTATCTATGAGTGAATGTCTTCGCACGATGAGGTCAATGTCTTCTAAACTGATTTATCTTCAAAATCTTCTGAGAATGCATATGACCTCTTCCCCTTCCCTCGCACATTAATGCTGTCATAGGTACATGTCCATGGGAGAATCCTTTGGTTCTCATAGTCTGCATTCATGTGCAGAATTCTTACAGCATCACATAAATTCTCCTGAAGCCAGTTCCTGTTGGTCCAGCAAGAGAAAGCCTTTGAAGCCTTTGAACGTCTTGAAGCCCTTCAAGTTAAAGTTTATGGCTTCAGAGATAGCAGCAAGGAAGGGGGGCAGACAACATCGTGGCGGAACATCCAGAGATCTGCCTGATGAACTCGCAGAAATGTATAAAACAGATCCTGAAGAGAATTACAGTCAGCGCAAGACACGAATCCAATGGATTCGACGCTATTGGGCAGAACAATGGTTCCAATACCGCTTCATAACCCAGGAGTATGCTGAGAAAAACGCCATCAAGAGACCGTGGGGAGACATTCTATACAAGAATCTTCTACCTAGGTCCAGAGATGAAGCTATTGCTCAAAGCTTCTATCCATGCATGGTCCGTGGACCACAGCCTGCAAATGCACATTCGTCGTCCCTACTCTGGTGTCGTGATGACAATCTATTCAAGCACAACTTTCAGTTTGCCCAAAACTCAGCGAAGCAGAACAAGAAGAAATTTGGGTTAGACTTCAACCCTGGTCCCTCCGCACCAAGGGCAGATGGCACACGCGAGGCAGAACCTAATGTCATCGGTCCTTATGTAAACCTTGAAGGCCTCATCACCCGCATCTTAGTTCAAGGGACTGCAGTAAATGAGCCTCCAGCTGACTCTGAATCAGAAGAAGCGCCTGCAGTGCCGAAGACAAAGCAGATGAAGAAGCCAAAAGCTTCAAAGCCGGCAGCCCCTTCACCAAAAATCTCAAGGGCGAAGCCATTGGCAACTGCACCTCCTGAAGTCAGTGTGCAGTCTGAAGACGTATCCCGCATCTCCAAGCCCCAGAAGAGCAAGATGCCTCAGCCACACAGCGGCCAAGAGCTCATAGCTGCTGCTATTCTGCGCAACGACGCCATTGATCTGTCAAGTGATGAAGACCTTGCAGATGACGCTCTTGAGCAACTCATCAAGAGCAAAGAAGAAGCAGAAATCTTCAATAATCTGCCTCTCTTTGATGTCGCCATCATCCATGACTTCATTGACGAGTGGTTTGACACGCCAAACATCAGCTTTGAAGATCTGCAGCTACCCATTGGCCTCAGTGTTGCCTTCCAAGGAGCCATTGCTTCAGAACTAGCCATCGCCCAGCGCGTTGTTGAGCTGAAGCGGAAGATTGATTATGAAAAGGCTCAGTTCAAGAAGCATATGGCTAAGCTCAGCGTGCAAGAAGTGAAGAATTTCAAGATCATGATGCACGAGCTCAAGGAAAACTTACTGAAGAAACGCGCCGAAGCTCAAGGTTCACGTGAGCGCATGAAGACTCTGGCTGACAGATGTGTGCAAGCCTATAATGAGACTGAGAAGCGCAAGGCACTTGGGCGTCCTGGCATCGACCCCAGGATGGCCGCGAAGAAGAAGAAGAAGCCTACTACGGCTGAACCCGATGCACCAAGGCAGGAAGCAGCTCCGATTGTCTTCCCAACTGCAGCGACTGGCTCGAAGCCAAAGAGCCGGTCAACCGCTTCAGAGTTCAAGAAGACCAGGACTGCTGAGGCTGAAGCAAGGAAAAGGGAATATCCTGAAGCCTCTCCTACTGCCCCCTCTAAGAAGAAGCGGAAGACCAAGAGAGATCGGGCTGCTCCCACAGAGCCCTTGATGGTTGAACCCCTTTCTGTGGTCTATCCTGACGCAAAATGTCAACTGACAGTTCATGAGCCTGCTTCCACAGAGGCTCCTGTAGCTAAAGACATTACAGTAGCCGACCCCATTGCTGCTGAAGACATTGGTCATCATGACAATGTAGAAAATGATGCAGTCCTTCCTCAGCAAGACCACAGCGAACTCATCAGCATTGGTCCTCCATTGACGCCAATTGCCCAGGATGCTTCATGGGCGGATCGCCCCAAAGAGGAAGAAGAATTTGAGGCCCAGCCCACTCCGACTCCGCAGGCGTCGTCTGTGTTACGTAGGCTTCGCAAAGGTCCAAGGCCTCAAGTCTTTGAAGACATTCCGGCTGCATCAGCCGCAGAAGAAGAAGTACCACAAGATCCCACTCCCCTGTTCCACCAAGAAGCAGTTCTCCAGGAGAACGTGCCTGTGTCTGACCCTCCAGCTCGTCAAGTGGAGGATGCAAATCGTGAGGCTGCCACTACCAACCATGAAGCTAATGTGGAGCCCTCCCCACCAAAAGCATCAGAAGACAGTGAAGCCACTGATCCTGATACTTCTGTTCCTGAGTCTGCTGTCGGTCCCCAATTTGATTACCATGTTGAGCACATGCCTCAGATACAGAAGCCGATCCCAAGACTGCCAAGGTTCCCAGGTCCTGCATCAGCACCTGGCTCCTTCAACGTCAATAGCTTCAGGGCAGACAATACCTTCTTCAATAGCTCCAAGAACCCCTACTCCAGGGAAAGGATTTCATCAGATTGGTTCTGGAGCTATCCTCAGCGAAGCTACTACTCATGCATCCTGTACAACCAAGGTCACATCTTCCCGCACAAGCGCCTTGATGTTGAAGCTATTGCTGGTCTGCCCTGTCTAGAAGAAGCGTTGGATTGCTTCAAGCAAGTGGGTCTGCCGCGGTTTGTTACTGATGAAGAGCATTGGAATAAAGAGCTCCTGCTACAATTCTATGCCACCCTTCACATCAAAGGATACAACAAAGATCCAAAGACTTGGGTCCTAGAGTGGATGACTGGCAATGTTCATCACGAAGCCAATGCATTTGATATCATTGAGCTCACTGGCTTGCCCACTCCTGGCGATCTCTTCGAGCAAGGCTGTCAGCTGCATGCTGAAGCTATTGAGAGCATCTTTCAGCGACCAGAACCTGATATGAGTCAAATGCTCTCCATGATGAAGCCATTGCCCCAAGATGCTCCTTATCCCACAGAGTTCTTCGTTGAAGACCTTGAGTACCTGCCCAGAACCATCTATCACATCATCAGGCGAACTCTCTGGCCTATCAAAGGGCACTCTCCAAATGCCAAGATTGAGGGTGCAATGAAGACTCTGATATTCTGTATTCTTCATGGCAAATACTTCAATGCACAGGACTTCTTCATCCGCCAACTTGCTGCATCAGGCTCAGATCTGTTTGGTTTGAAATTCTATGACCCTTGGGTCATGAGGCTGATCAAACTTCACTCTTCTATCTTGTATCAACCCTCAGCCCACAACCATCGGATCTTCTTGCCTGATGTGGATACCTCTGCTGAAGCCATCTATCCCGAGCCGGCCAAGCAACCTCTGAGTCTTCAGAACACAGAACACCAGAGCTTCACTCAAAACATTGAAGGAATTGAAGCAATCTCTCGAGTGTATCCGTTGGCTGGCACTACACGTGCACCATGCCATGCTTCCACTGAAGCCACTGACAGCACCACTGCTCCAAGACCCAAGAAGCGCGCTCGTGTTCTCAATGACCGAGAGCTTCTTGTGGCCCTTCATCAAAAACAGGATAGGCATCATGATTGGCTAAAGAGTCAGATGAAAAGCCTCTTGGTGGATGTAAATCGCATTCGAAATCTTGCCACCAAGAATGCATTCGTTGCACATGAAACCTGTCGACACACACGGAAAGGGCTCACGATGATGTGTCCTGAAGCTGATCTTCAAGAGGATGGCTTCACAGAGCGATTCAAGTTTGACTCCACACCTCCTAAAAGAGCTGTGCTGCGAGGAACGCCATCCCTTGAAGACTCGGAGTTTTCTTCCTCTGCTGCCACAGTGACTGCCAGAATTATAGAGGATGAAGATGATGCTACATCACCGCCACCTCCTTCAGCACGCGTCGATACTGCACCAAGCTCTTCAGCACCGCCAAACACCACCAACGACCCTGCCACTCATGGGAACGAGTAGAAACTCTATGTCTTCGAACCTTTTTGGTCCTCACTGACAAAAGGGGGAGAAGCATATGAGGTTGATAGTCTTCAATCGGGTCATTATGGGCGGGTGCTTTACATTTTGCTATATTTTGCTTCGTGCTTACAACTCTCGTTTTGCTACATTTGGTTCTTTGAGTTGTAACACTTAAACTCGATGGTCGTCTGCTACTTATTTGCCACCTTGTTTTGCGACGATAAATTCCGCACTTAGATCATTCTGCAGACGTCCATTTGCCATTATGCATGTCATTATCTTCATATACTTTTACATGCATAGTGGATTGTCATCATAAGTTGAAGTGGATCTCCACAAGTACAACCTGCCATGTGCATTTGCATTCCAAAAGCAAATTACTTATATGCACATCTTTAGGGGGAGCCCTTGCAACTTATGAAGACAATTCCTTATCCTTTAAAATTTCACAGACTATATTCCCCGTTGAAAACTTCAACTAGTTTGTCATCAATCACCAAAAAGGGGGAGATTGTAAGTGCATCTAGTGCCACCCCTAGTTGGTTTTGGAGTATTGACGACAAACCTAGTTGAGGGACTAATGTGTTTGTGAGAATTGCAGGATAACACAGGTAGAAGTCCCTCATTGATTCGGTTTTACTACCAGAGATGACCCCTAAAAATGTACGAAGACATTGAAGTCAATGGTGGTATATGAAGATATTCACTTTGAAGACTATGACAAGAGAAGACACCACATGAAGCCTATGGAGCTCGAAGACTTAGATCTTTCGTAGTTCTCTTTTATTTGTGTTGAGTCATAGGAACCACCGTACTGCTAAGTGGGGTCCAAGAGAACCAGTCAGAACGACTGAAGTGATGCCTAAACAAAAAACCTATGTCTTCGAGTGAAGACTATGAGAGCAAATCTTGTCCAGAGTCGGACAAGTCAGCTTTGCTTGTAGCCCAAGTAAAGTTGCCGCGTGAGTTTGAAATCTGACCGTTGGAACACGTGTCAGTTCCTTAGTGACCCAGGGTCATTTCGGACAAATCAGGTCGGGTTGCCTAGTGGCTATAAATATCCCACCCCCTACAACCATAAACGGTTGGCTGCTTAGATTTCAGTGCACGGCTTTTGTCGTTTGAGAGCAACCCACCTCGAAGCCTTTGAGAGAGAATACCTAGTGAGGAAAAAGCCCTAACCACCTAGAGCCAGAGCAAATTGGGCATCACTTAAGTCTTCTTGTCTGAGTGATCTGAAGACTTATTACACTTGAGGACTGTGCATCCTCCAACCGGTTAGGCGTCATGTTCTGAGCATCCAAGAGTCATTGTGGATTGCCGGTGAATGAAGTCTGTGAAGGTTTGGGAGTCTACCTTGAAGACTTACCAGAGTGATTGGGCGAGGTCTGTGTGACCTTAGCTCAAGGAGAATACAGTGAGGACTGGGTGTCCTGAGCTGCGGTTCAGGACTGGGTGTCCGGGACTGTGTGTCCTAAGGTTTAAATACCTAGCCGCTCCAACCAGACGTACAGTTGTCACAGCAACTGGAACTGGTCCAACAAATCATTGTCTTCAACGAGTCACTGGTTTCATCTTCACTTCCCTCTACATACTGTTACTCGTTGTGAAGTCATTGCATGTTTGCTGTATCTTTTGTGTTCACTGAGTAACTGTGTGTTCTGTTTGGCTTCATAATATCTTCCTACCTGATCCGTATTACACTGCAGCTATTTGTCATTGTGCTTTCACTCTATTGAATACTTGACCATGGCTTGCCTAGTGTAGTCTACCTTCCGCTGCATAGTAATAGGCATATCTCTACTATTTGTCTTCATAACTTCAATGTTTTGAAGACTTTCATAAAAATCGCCTATTAACCCCCCCTCTAGTCGATATAACACACTTTCAGATACCTACCACTTGCTTGTCATGCCTCCCATATTGTTGAACCAAGCCTCTAACCCACCTTGTCCTAGCAAACCGTTGTTTGCCTATGTTACCGCTTTGCTCAGCCCCCTCTTATAGCGCTGTTAGTTGCAGGTGAAGATTGAAGTTTGTTCCTTATTGGAACATGGAGATGTTGTTCCTTGTTGGAACATGTTTACTTGTTGGGATATCACAATATCTCTTATTTTAATTAATGTATCTATATACTTGGTAAAGGGTGGAAGGCTCGGTCTTATGCCTGGTGTTTTGTTCCACTCTTGCCGCCCTAGTTTCCGTCATATCGGTGTTATGTTCCCGGATTTTGCGTTCCTTACGTGGTTGGGCTATTATGGGAACCCCTTGACAGTTCACCTTGAGTAAAACTTCTCCAGCAATGCCCAACATTGGTTTTACCATTCGCCACCCAGCCTTTTCTTTTCCCTTGGGGGTCGCGCGCCCAAGGGTCATCATTATTTTAAACCCCCGGGCCAGTGCTCCTCTGAGTGTTGGTCCAACTTGTCAGCCGCCAGTGGCCACTAGGGGCAACTCTGGGCTGGCCTACCAGAAGTTTGGACAATCCGGTGTGCCCTGAGAAAGAGATATGTGCAGCTCCTATTGGGATTTGTTGGCACATTCGGGCGGTGTTGCTGGTTTAGCTTTACCCTGTCGAAATGTCTTGTAGAACCGGGATAGCGAGTCTGATCAGAATGTCTCGGGAGGAGGTCTATTCCTTCGTTGACCGTGAGAGCTTGTGATGGGCTAAGTTGGGACACCCCTGCAGGGATTTGAACTTTCGAAAGCCATGCCCGCGGTTAAGGGCAGATGGTAATTTGGTAACGTCCGGTTATAGAAAACCTGAAGTTGACCTTAATTAAAATACATCAATAGCGTGTGTTACCGTGATGGTCTCTTTCCGGCGGAGTCCGGGAAGTGAACACGGTGTTGGAGTTGTGCTTGACGTAGGTTGTTTTAGGATCACTTCTTGATCATACTTTTCTCGACCGTGCCTTGCCTTCTCTTCTCGCTCTCATTTGCGTATGTTAGCCACCATATATGCTAGTCGCTTGCTGCAGCTCCACCTCATACCTTTTACCTTACCCATAAGCTTAAATAGTCTTGATCGCGAGGGTGCGAGATTGCTGAGTCCCCGTGACTCACAGATACTTCCAAAACCAGTTTGCAAGTGCCGATGAAACCGAGCAGGTGATGCAACCAAGCTCAAGGAGGAGCTCGATGAAGATCTTGTCCTTCGTGTTGTTTCGTTCTAGTTGTTCAGTAGTGGAGCCCAGTTGGGGTCGATCGGGGACCTTTGTCGCATTTGGGGTTCTTCTTTTATTTTGGTTCCGTAGTCGGACCTTGTGTGTATCTGGTTGATGTAATGTTTTATTCATGTAATTGTGTGAAGTGGCGATTGTAAGCCAACTATGTATCTCTTTCCCTTATGTATTACATGGGTTGTGTGAAGATTACCTCACTTGCGACATATGCCTTCAATGCGATTATGTCTCTAAGTCGTGCCTTGACACATGGGAGCTATAGTCGCATCGAGGGTGTTACAAGTTGGTAATCAGAGCCTTCCCCGACCTTAGGAGCCCCCACTGATTGATCGTTTTTAGCAGCCGAGTTGTGTCTAGAAAAATGTTTTGAGTCATTTAGGAATTATATATCAGAGAGTTTAGGAATTCTTTTTACTCCCCAGTCCCTTCATCGCTCTGGCAAGGCATCCTGACATAGAGTTTTGACTCTTCTCTTCTCAAATTTCACTAAAATTTTTTTTAGGATCACGCGGGTATCTTGGAATCGTTCCGATGGTTTTGTGACGAGAACATTGTCTTGGTGCCTCCTGTCAGGGGTTTAGTGGAAGTGTCCCGGGGAGTTGAGCTCTGAGGTGTTGTCGTCATAATTTTATCATTGCAGTTCTGGAATACCTGAGTTTAGTACGCCGACATCGAAAATCTCTTTTATGCAGTTCGTTGGTGAGATAACCTCGACGCCACCCAGTACTGGGGCGGGAGTTCGGGAGTATCGCCATAACTTGTATAACGGATGCTTTTCGAAGGTTGAGGTAGATGGTTTCCGAAGTTTTTCTTGGTTATGTGTTGAAGGATGGATACAGCTGGATGTAGGATTTGCTAGTTTGGGTGAGATATTATGCTTCCCCTATATCCCCAACACCTGATTGCATAACCGGAAAATTTCGGAAGTTTATAAGTGGGAATTCAAGTAGCTCTTAGGATATCTTTCCAACAAATGTATGATACGAAATTGGGGTTCGACGTCTAGTGGTCTGCCTATTCACGGTCGGTTTTACAGTGGTCTCGTTGTGTCTTAAAGAGTCCTTGGCTATGCCGACTCGGGGACACTTCGTATGTCATGTGCACTGCCTTGTACAGGATGGTGCTGTACGATCGAGCCCGTGTAGGCCCCACCACGAAAACTTCAGACGAAATCTCTATCATATGTTTGTTCTGGCTTATTCTGCAAGCCAATCCTTTGTTTTGTTTTGCATTATGGTATTCGAGTTACTTCGAAGTCAAGTGTTGATTCCATACCTTCCCCAAATGGTGTTCTCATACTCCGATGTGGATACCAATCCTTCATGATAATCGAGAGTGTCATGTCAATCCTTTTCAACCAGTGTGCTTCTCTTCTAGTGGATCCGATCATTTCAACATCCGCAAGATCAAGTATCAGTTCTTCTCAACGGTGTTTGTTTCATCCGTCTCCTAGTTGCCTTTGTTTTTCCCGCCCACCCACCCTTTTTCCTCAAGGACTTGGATTTCTTTTTCAAGTATCCTTTTATTGATGTGAAGTCTCTCCATTATTTTTCTCCGTCAATGTTCTTATCCGGTAATTCTCATGAAGATTCTAACGGATCTTCAAATTCTTCGTTCATTTGTTAATTCTTACCGGTGATTCACCCCTACTTCGTTCATTTTCATTTCTTACGGTGGTTTGTGCAAGAGTTTTCTTGCTTTGTGTATCATATCTATGCACTCGTTCTTTCCAATCCTACCGGTGGTTCATTCAATACCTTCTCAAGTTGCGCTATATCTCTCTTAATCCTTTCTACGAGAATAAGTAGTGTGCCAAATCCATTGTTTGTCATCAATTTAATTGGTGAAGGATAAGCATAACATAATTCTTATTCTTGATTCACCCAAATGATTAATTCTTTATTCCAGAGGCTCATCAAATTCTCGGTTTCATTTGCTTCATCTTTTCTTTCCCGGAGTTCCAGGCTCTCTCAATTATATCGTCGCGAAGATCCATCTAATCATTACAAGGATTCACCTTATGTTTTCAACGTCTTTTTCCTTTCGTTTGATCATTCTTTTGTCATCGAAGTCTTCATGGAGGTTCTACATGATGGTTCATCTATGATTTAATTCCTTCTCCAACTTTTTCATCGAGATTCTTTCCTAAGAAGCTCAAGCTTTTCTTCATATTGTAATCCGGAGTGCAATTTTTTTCAGTATAATTGGAGGTGGTATTATGTCATTCTTGATAATTTGAGTTCATGTTTTCATGTTTCACAAGTTATCATGTATGAGATATTTTAATTCCATCAATCTCGTCATTGGAGTTACCTTGGGTTATATTTCACCTAAAGCCTTCCCTAAGGTTTGTTGCTATCTATGGTGTTTTTAAAGGACCCAAGTTCTTCTTTATCCTTCCGATGAACAAGTTTCTCATCTCCTTGTTGTTATCAATCCAATCTATCGTTTTCCGTTAGTGGCAGATTTTCACCTCTTGGCTTTGAGATGTTTAACATAAGCCCACTTCAAGCCTATCTTTTCGTTGTTGGGTTTCCAACAACTCCGTTCGACCTTCCTCCTATAGATGCCTTTTCAAGCTCTTTCATGGCAGAAGTTGCCTTTTTCTTCTCCATTCTTTTATTTCAATTATCTATAGTCTATTTTTTCGTTCCGGAGGCGTTGTGTTGTTGTTTCTCTTCAACCATCTTCTTGTTTTGTCAAGATCATGTTCAATTTCTTCCAATTACAGTCGAAGTGCTGTCCAAATTATATCAGTGTTATTCATTCTCCATCTTAATCTTAACCGGAGTGTTTTCAATATATATCTTCCCTTCAACCTCAAGGCTTTCGCAATGTTCTTTGTCCCTCTTTTCTAACGGAGTGTTTTCAACTTCGTTCATCTCCGTCATATTCTTTTTCTCGAAATAGCTTAACCTCTTCAAGGTTCGTGGTTTCACTCATTGGTCAAAGAAGCAACTTAGCGTTACCTCTTCTCTTTCTCTTCCGTTTTTCCCTCCGGTACCATTCTAGATCTCGGGACGAGATCCTCTCGTAGTGGTGGAGTGTTGTAACACCCCGAGACCGATGTGCCAAGTGTCGTGCAGTTATTCGCTGTTGTTGCCTTGTCATTGCTTGCGTGTCATGCATTGCATATCATGTCATCATGTGCATTTCATTTGCATACGTGTTCATCTCATGCATCCGAGCATTTTCCCCGTTGTCCGTTTTGCATTCCGGCGCTTAGTTCTCCTCCGGTGGTCAACTCTACCTTTCTTTCATGTGTGGGGATTAAACATTTCCGGATTGGACCGAGACTTGCCAAGCGGCCTTGGTTTACTACCGGTAGACCGCCTGTCAAGTTTCGTACCATTTGGACTTCGTTTGATACTCCAACGGTTAACCGAGGGACCGAAAAGGCCTCGTATGTGTTGCAGCCCAACACCCCTCCAAAGTGGCCCAAAACCCACCTAAACCCTCTCCATCATCTCGGTCGTTCGATCACGATCGCGTGGCCGAAAACCACACCTCATTTCGACTCTCCTAGCTCCCTCGACCTATATATATGTGATCCCCTCCAAAATTCGCGCAGACGAAACCCTAATTTCCCCTCCGCGCCGCGCCGGACATGTCCGACCCCGCGCCGGACGCATCCACCCCAGCCGGCCACCTCACTCCGACCAATACCAGTGTGCCACGTCACCGCCGCCACCGCCCTCATCCACTCACGCGCTGCCACCTCACCCTCTCTCTCCTCCCCACTTCGCCGGGCCCGCCGGAGCCCATCCGCGGCCCGCCGTGGGCCGACCCGGGCCGAGCCGTTCGCCGCCCTTTCCCTCATCCGCCGCCGCCCGATCCGGGCCCTCGCCGCCCCCGGAGGTCCTCGCCGCCGGCCACCATCTCCGGCGACCCTTCGTCGAAACCGCGCAAGCTCCCCGCCGCCGCCAAGCTTCCTCGCCGCCTCACCGCATGGACCGTGGCGTCCTCCCGCGCCTCGCCTCCCACTCCGGCTGATCCCCGCCGCCAAGCTTCTTCGCTGCTCGTCGCCGCCGCCAGACGCCATGGGCGCCGCCTCACCTCCCGAGCGGGCCACGGGCCACCTTGCCCCGCAGCCCGCGCCACTCGCGCCACCGGCCGGAGCGCCCCTCTCCGCCGCTGCCGCGCCCGGATCCGGTGAGGTCCGGGCCGGATCTGCCCTCGCCGACCTCCTCCGCAGGCTCCCTCGCCGGAGAAAGCCTCCCTTGCCGGAGTTCATGCCACCTCGCCGGAGTTTTGGTCCCGCCAGATCTGGACCAGATCCACCAACCCCGCCATCCAAACGCCGCCCCTCGTCCCAGATCCACCCCGTCCCGGAACCGCTCCATCCCGCGTTGACTTTCGCGGAGGTATAATTTCTCCAAGTCCCTGAAATTCCCAGATCCATGTGCCCATGTTCATGGCCTCGTAACTATGCATCCGTAGCTCCGATTTATGCATTTATCATATCAAAATGTTCGTCTCAGAGAGTACATCATTTCATCTCATTGCATCATGTTCATTTGAGTTCATCTTGATGCCCGAAATGCTGTTAGAAGAGGGCTACTTGAGTTAATTGTCAGATCTGCTACTCCATTTAGACATTTGTCATTTTTGCCATGTTTATTGTGTGCATGTTATGCCCTGATGCTCTACATATGTTTTGTTAAGGGTTTTGCCATCTTTCCAGAGGTGCAACCCATGTATTTTTGTGATGTGTGTGGTGACTAGTGCAAGCTTGCAAAGTGGTGCACTTGGTAATTCTGTTTTCAGGGACTTAGCAATTCCACTAAGTCCTTGACCTGTTTATCTCATGATGCCATATGTTCATGTTGTTTCCTAGTGATCTGTGCCTCTTTTGAGGATGATCAGTAAGGATGTTTTATTAATCTTGTAGTGCTCTATCCATCCATGTCTTTGTTTGCAATTATGGAGCACCCTAGCTTGAGTCAATCGAGCTCTACTTTTGCTACTTTGTGAATCTGGGCAGATTGTCAACTTGTTTGCAATTTTGCCGATGATGTTGTAGTTGATCCGTGCATGCTATGCCATTGTTCTTGCCATGTCTAGCTTGCTTTTTGTGTGTTCTTGATAGATGTATGCTTATCTTGTCATGACTTGCACCGTAGTGAGTGCATCGAGCTCGTAAACATGCCCACTTGAGTTATATTTCAGCATGTGCCAGTTTTCACTAAGTCTGAAAACTGATTATGCTTTTGCTATGTTGCCATGCTTGTTAGTATATTTTCTGATCCCTTTTGGCTCAAGGTCACTAAGGGACTTTTGTTAAGCTATTTGAGTAGCTCTATGCCATGTTCAGGTCCTGTAGCATGTAGTTTCGTTGCACCGAAGAGTGCTATATGATCTGAAATTTCAGACAAGTGTTAATTTCACTAAGTCTGAGATCTGTTTACCATATGCAGTTTTGCCATGCTTGTTTGAACCTGTTAATGGATGAATTGGCCGTAGCTTAGTGCTAGACTTTTGTTAAACATCTTGAATGCATCCCTGCCATGTATTTTGTTGTCATGTTTGAGTGATGTTTCATGTTCATCTCATTGCTTTTAGATGGCTACTTGCTGTAAATCCCAGACCGGTGTCATATTTGAATCGCTTGCCATTTCCAAACCGTAACTCCGATTCCGGCGTTCTTTATATAGTTTTCAAGAAATTTCATCTCATCTTTCCAGTGGCACACTTGGATTTCCAAGTTGAGGCCAGGATCATTCATTCCTTGTCAAATCATGCATATGCATCGCATACCGCATCCCGCATATCATACCATGTTCATGTGTTGGTTGTTTACTATGTTGTGTGCTTCTTTTCCGGTGTTTGCTTCTTCGGGTTGGTTCCGATTACGTAGCATTTTTGAGGACCCGTTCGTCTATGTTTCGTTTGTCTTCTTCATGGACTCGTTCTTCTTCCTTGCGGGATCTCAGGCAAGATGACCATACCCTCGAAATCACTTCTATCTTTGCTTGCTAGTTGCTCGCTCTTTTGCTATGCCTATGCTGCGATACCTACCACTTGCTTGTCATGCCTCCCATATTGTTGAACCAAGCCTCTAACCCACCTTGTCCTAGCAAACCGTTGTTTGGCTATGTTACCGCTTTGCTCAGCCCCCTCTTATAGCGTTGTTAGTCGCAGGTGAAGATTGAAGTTTGTTCCTTATTGGAACATGGAGATGTTGTTCCTTGTTGGAACATGTTTACTTGTTGGGATATCACAATATCTCTTATTTTAATTAATGCATCTATATACTTGGTAAAGGGTGGAAGGCTCGGCCTTATGCCTGGCGTTTTGTTCCACTCTTGCCGCCCTAGTTTCTGTCATATCGGTGTTATGTTCCCGGATTTTGCGTTCCTTACGCGGTTGGGCTATTATGGGAACCCGTTGACAGTTCTCCTTGAGTAAAACTTCTCCAGAAATGCCCAACATTGGTTTTACCATTCGCCACCCAGCCTTTTTCTTTTCCCTTGGGGGTCGCGCGCCCAAGGGTCATCATTATTTTAAACCCCCGGGCCAGTGCTCCTCTCACAGGCAAAACATGATCACACCTTAGTACTCTTTGGGTGTTAATCACATAGCAATGTGAACTAGATTACTGACTCTACCTTTGGGTGTTGGTCACATATCGATGTGAACTATGGGTGTTAACCACATAAAGATGTGAACTATTGATGTTAGATCACATGGCGATGTGAACTAGATTATTGACTCTAGTGCAAGTGGGAGACTGAAGGAAATATGCCCTAGAGGCAATAATAAAGTTATTATTTATTTCCTTATTTCATGATAAATGTTTATTATTCATGCTAGAATTGTATTAGCCGGAAACATAATACATGTGTGAATACATAGACAAACAGAGTGTCACTAGTATGCCTCTACTTGACTAGCTCGTTAATCAAGGATGGTTATGTTTCCTAACCATAGACAAAGGGTTGTTATTTGATTAACGGGATCACATCATTAGGAGAATGATGTGATTGACTTGACCCATTCCGTTAGCTTAGCACTCGATCGTTTAGTATGTTGCTATTGCTTTCTTCATGACTTATACATGTTCCTCTGACTATGAGATTATGCAACTCCCCTTTGCCGGAGGAACACTTTGTGTGCTACCAAACGTCACAACGTAACTGGGTGATTATAAAGGAGCTCTACAGGTGTCTCCAAAGGTACATGTTGGGTTGGCGTATTTCAAGATTAGGATTTGTCACTCCGATTGTCGGAGAGGTATCTCTGGGCCCTCTCGGTAATGCACATCACATAAGCCTTGCAAGCATTGCAACTAATGAGTTAGTTGCGAGATGATGTATTACGGAACGAGTAAAGAGACTTGCCGGTAACGAGATTGAAGTAGGTATTGAGATACCGACGATCGAATCTCGGGCAAGTAACATACCGATGACAAAGGGAACAACATATGTTGTTATGCGGTCTGACCGATAAAGATCTTCGTAGAATATGTAGGAGCCAATATGGGCATCCAGGTCCCGCTATTGGTTATTGACCAGAGAGGTGTCTCGGTCATGCCTACATAGTTCTCGAACCCGTAGGGTCCACATGCTTGAACGTTCATTGACGATATAGTACTATGTGAGTTATGTATGTTGGTGACCGAATGTTGTTCGGAGTCCGGGATGAGATCAAAGACATGACGAGGAACTCCAGAATGGTCCGGAGGTAAAGTTTGATATATGGGATAATAGTGTTTGGTCACCGGAAGGGTTTCGGAAATCACCGGAAGGGGTTCCGGATGTTTCCCGAAATGTTTGGGTACGAGAACACTTTATTTGGGCCAAAGGGGAAAGCCCACAAGGTTTTTGGAAAGCGCAAAAGGAAGTTTTGCGGAGTCCAGGGGCTAGACGCCAGGGTCCCTGGCGTCTGGGTCCAGACGCCGGGAACCCTGGCGTCTGGCCCTGGAGTCCGAGAAGGACTCTTTCCTTTCGGGTGAAACCGACTTTGTGGAGGCTTTTACTCCATGTTTCGACCCCAGGGCTCAACATATAAATAGAGGGGCAGGGCTAGCACCAAAGACACATCAAGAAACACCAAGCCGTGTGCTGGCAACCCCGTTCCCTCTAGTTTATCCTCCGTCATATTTTCGTAGTGCTTAGGCGAAGCCCTGCGGAGATTGTTCTTCACCAACACCTTCACCACGCCGTCGTGCTGCCGGAACTCACCTACTACTTCGCCCCTCTTGCTGGATCGAGAAGGCGAGGACGTCACCGAGCCGAACGTGTGCATAACTCGGAGGTGTCGTGCTTTTGGTACTTGGATCGGTCGGACGTGAAGACGTACGACTACATCAACTGCGTTGATATAACGCTTCCGCGAACGGTCTACGAGGGTACGTAGACAACACTCTCCCCTCTTGTTGCTATGCATCATCATGATCTTGCGTGTGCATAGGAAATTTTTGAAATTAATATGTTCCCCAATAGTGGCATCTGAGCCTAGGTTTTATATGTTGATTTTATATGCACGAGTAGAACACAAGTGAGTTGTGGGCGATATAAGTCATACTGCTTACCAGCATGTCATACTTTGGTTCGGCGGTATTGTTGGATGAAGCGGCCCGGACCAACATTACGCGTACGCTTACGCGAGACTGGTTCTACCGCCGTGCTTTGCACACAGGTGGCTGGCGGGTGTCAGTTTCTCCAACTTTAGTTGAACCGAGTGTGGCTACGCCCGGTCCTTGCGAAGGTTAAAACAACACCAACTTGACAACCTATCGTTGTGGTTTTGATGCGTAGGTAAGATTAGTTCTTTCTTAAGCCCGTAGTAGCCACGTAAAACTTGCAACAAACAAAGTAGAGGACGTCTAACTTGTTTTTGCAGGGCATGTTGTGATGTGATATGGTCAAGGCATGATGCTAAATTTTATTGTATGAGATGATCATGTTTTGTAACCAAGTTATCGGCAACTGGCAGGAGCCATATGGTAGTCGCTTTATTGTATGCAATGCAATCGCCCTGTAATGCTTTACTTTATCACTAAGCGGTAGCGATAGTCGTAGAAGCATAAGATTGGTGAGATGACAATGATGCTACGATGGAGATCAAGGTGTCGCGCCGGTGACGATGGTGATCATGACGGTGCTTCGGAGATGGAGATCACAAGCACAAGATGATGATGGCCATATCATATCACTTATATTGATTGCATGTGATGTTTATCTTTTATGCATCTTATCTTGCTTTGATTGACGGTAGCATTATAAGATGATCTCTCACTAAATTTCAAGATAAAAGTGTTCTCCCTGAGTATGCACAGTTGCCGAAGTTCGTCGTGCCCAGACACCACGTGATGATCGGGTGTGATAAGCTCTACGTCCGTCTACAACGGGTGCAAGCCAGTTTTGCACACGCAGAATACTCAGGTTAAACTTGACGAGCCTAGCATATTGTAACGCCCGGATAATCATGCTACAGTAACTCACGTTGATGGTGCCACGTCACCTCTGTCAATGTAGTTAATCTCGGGTTAATTCAAAACTGTTTCGAACTTCAAATTCAAATTATGATAGCAATAAAAGTTTTTAAAAATTAAAACTAAAATGTTCGGGGGTTGCCAAATATTGCATCGGTAATTATGGTGGAGTAAACACATTTTATAAAATGTCTAAGTTATTAAAATGAATTAAAACAGAAAAGGAAAAATAAGAAAAGAAAACAAACAAAATAAATAAGGGGGGGGGGACCCCCCTGACCAACTGGTCCAAACGGCCCAGCCGGCCGGCCCACTGACCCATCCGGCCAGCCCACTAGCCCATCTGGCCCCCTCACTCCCTTAACCCCCCCCCCCACTCCCCACCGAACCCTAGCCCCACCCGCAGCACCTCCCACTCCCCCC